>NC_056735.1:1910971887-1911066887 GCF_019279795.1 Protopterus annectens
TGGAGGTTAACACGTAGGCACAGGCCTTAAAATGTATTAGCATTGCACACACATACGCAAGACAGACACACCACTTCAAAGGGATATACTTACACACATGCACACACAGTCATAGAGTTGCCATTGCTGGGATCAAAAATCCTACCTTTCTAGATGTCTATACCATAGTGCTACATACGTATAACATGCACCACTGAGCTTATGTGTTTGAAGAGTGCCTAACTGTGCTTCTACTGTGGATGACATCAGCAGGCCCTGTAAAGTAAGCCAGTTTGGAAGTTAACAATTAGGCACGGGCCTTAAAATGTATTAGCAGTGCACACACATAGGCAAGCCATACACACTGCTGCAAGGGGATATACTTATGCACACACACTTACAGAGTTGCCACTGTTGGGATTAGAACCTCTAGCTATCTAATTGTATATACTATAATGCCATGTACTTATCACATGTGCCACTGAGCCTATGTGTTTTGAGAGTGTCTGCTACTGCTGTTGGGGTGGATGGCATCAGCAGCTGTTTAAAGGGAGGCCACTGTTGTGGAGGACACTAATCACAGGGCCATAAAATGATTGCCCATTGCACAGACATAGGCCTGTTGGGCATACGTATGATGCTGTATGTGGAATAGCTACACACAAAGTGGCTGATGTGAAATTAAAACCCCTACCTACCTAGTAATACACACTACAGCTCACTGTACTAGTTGCATGTGCCTCTGGTAACAATTGCTGTGCAAGTGGCTGCAGCACTACATCACTCTATATCTTTCTGTCTCTCTCTCTCTCTCTCTCTATATATATATATATATATATATATGGGTCTACTTTGGTTGTTTGAAGTTTCAGTACTTCAAATCCCCCTTGTGCGAGACCACAGCAAAATGATAGGCATAGTTTTTATTCAAACTAAAGGGGTGGCGAAAGCCACATAACTATGGGCTAGGCTTATATAGCCTAGTATGAACCTATGAACCTATGAACTTGTTCGAAGTACTGAAACTTCGAAAACCAAGTACGGATATCACAATACAGTGAGGAATGGGAATATTCCCTTTTCCTCGCTGTATTGTGATCTCAGAGTTTGGTATATTTAAGTAGGTGGGTGTGGGGGCACAGCCCCCGACATGGGGGGTGCAGGGGGGCTTGCCCCTCTGCAAAATATTTTTTTTGTGTTGTTTTTTTTTTTTTTTTTTAGTCAGCCAATCCAGTGATGAGATTTCAATGAAAGTGCACTTTCATTGAAATGCACTTTTGCTGAAGTGGGCATCTAATTTTCTTTTTTGAAGTAATGAAATTTTGAAGAAGAAAAGTAGATCCATATATATATATATATATATATATATATATATATATATATATATATATATATATATATATATATATATATATGTATATGTGTGTGTGTGTGTGTGTGTGTGTCAGTGTGTATCTATATAAAACTCTTGAGATACATATATATTCAGTATGTGCCACATACTGATAGATAAGGGTAATCATGTCTGATGGGGATAGGAAGAGACAGTTAGATATACATGGCTGTCTGTATGCACAGAGAAATATTGACATCTCAGTTCTATAGGCAGATGAACCTTCAGACATCGGCTGAAATTAGCTAAGTGTAGGAGCATGCCCAGTGTGACCATCAGTACTTACAAGGGGACTCCAGTCCAGACTTACCTGTATGCCAGTCTAGGATGTTGTGTGCTACAGCCAGTTGGCTGCTGCACCTGATTACACAGTCCAGCACCTCCCTGATATAATGTCCAATGGATTCCCCAGCCGTGTGCTGGCCATAATATCTGACTCCTGTCTAGGGAGTGTATAGATTGTATTAGACTGGACAGGGTTTTTCATCATATGTCTGGTATGTTTTACATAGCAATGTGATTTCCTGGTACATCAGTGGCAGATCATTATAGACTGATGTGAGGAATTGCTGACAGACGTCTGAGTTACTGACTCCATGCACAGCAGGGAACCCATGTTACTGCACAACCTGTTCTACTCTGCACTTTCTACATTTGTCTGGCCAGTAGTTCATCCTTCTTCTTTTCTGTTGGCCTTTGTCTCACTCCTGTTCCTGGCTTTGTCCACAGTTGCAAATCTATGTAGTTGTAGGCATGCTGTGACTGGGGTGCAAGATATAACACCACACACAGGGTTACAGACTTTACACCTCTGACTGTACCTGTTTTGCTGGATGCCCAGCACTGTGCCCCATATGTCTGCTCTGGTCCTCAGACAGTTTGTGTTGTATTGTTTTTATAATGCTAAATGGTGCCCATACCTGTCTATCTGTTAGAGCAAGACATCTGGACAAAGCCATATATAAACGTGGGACACAGGCCCAATAATAGGGGCAATTTTTTAATATTGCTCTTACAAACTTAGACATTTCGTAGAATAACAGGTTTTGTATTAGCATGAATTTTCTGAAGGGTATGAAGTCTGCATCTCAAATGTCTGTCATTATTTTCTAATGTCAACCTTTACTGATTTGCCACTAGTTTGACAAAAAACTTCAGTATTATGAAAAATGGACCAGTCATATGAGGCAAAACTGTTGACATTCTGTGAAACTCTGTACATCTGAGAGGCACGCTAGTGCCCACTGATGTGTTGTAAATACTGACACAGTTATGTGATGGCCTTGACATCCTACTGCTACTTTAACTTGTTACAACCTGCTGTTCTACTAGCCACCGTGTAGGTTACTCAGAGCTATCTGTAGCCCCCTGTCCCTCCACTATCTGTGGCTTTGTCCAACTTTCTTGCTGTAACAAATAGTGACATATGGACAGTCTGTAGAACTCCTGCCATAGGTGTAGCTCACATGCAAAACAGTGGCACAGCCAGTCTTGAACCACGAACACCATCAACCATGGTAATATACTTAGCCCAATAAGTACAACAGCCACCAAACAGTGCAGTTTAATTCCTAACACTATCAAGCACAGACAAACATAGCAAATGGACCCCTGCATATTGTAGAAATGGAACATTTGACCAGATTGATTGTAACAGCGCTGGGATTGTGTGGTCTCCTGCTATTACCTTGCAAACATAATGGTACTGCAGTTGTATGGGAACACAGGTGTGTTAGGGGTAGGGGACTCTAGCATTGACAGTCATGCATCTGTCCTATGACCCTGCTATTTGTCATTTTGCTGCCTTGGAGATTACTGCATATTATGGGGTGGCCAGTATTGGGCTGAGAGCTCCTGTTGTCCCACATAGCTGTCAGTTGTTTACAGGTTTCCCAGTAGCCCACTCTATTCCCTAGTATACATGCAGCAAGTTTATACATATGCTACCACAGTCTAGTACCCCATATATTTGTTGCAAAGAAAAGTAACTTACTTTGTGTCTGCAGCAGTTGAGATCACAGTGCTTCAGGACCGACTCTGTCAGATGCACGCAGTGCACAGTCAATACATGATAAGGTGCAGATTTTGTGGTGTGGCTGGCATCCTTTTTACTATGTATGTGAGCTGGAGTGAGGTGTCAGTTCCTAGGTCCCTAGGATGTCATTGCATGTTCTATGCATTGTCTCTTTGCCAAGGCCGGGGAATACTGGGCATGCCTACATCTGTGAACATATGTGCACATGTGGCTGGAGAGTACTGTAGGGCTTTGCCAGACATATTGAGGCAGCAGAACTGTGACTTGAGCATCCCAAACACATGCTCTATGATGTTCTTAGTTTGTGCGTGTGCATCATTATGGTGTTCTTCAGTAGGTGTTTGCGCATTTCTAATGGGTGTCATCACCCATGGTTCCAGTGTGTAGTCAGCATCTCCCAGTAGATTGCTGTATGGGATGTCCCCCCTGGCAAATGTCTGGTGCAGCTGTGATGAGTGCCAGATATGGGAGTCATGATAACTGCCAGAGCTGCCAGCACATACATTCATGATAATGCACTGGGCATTGCACATGACCTAGCAGTTGATGGAGTGATACCCCTTGTGGTTGACGTAGACTCTACCCTCATCAACAGGTGATGCTTTGATGTGGACATGAGTGCAGTCTATGGCACCCAGTACCTCAGGGTAGTGTGCTACACAGTAGAAGAGATGCATATTGCTGGCCCTCTCCTCAGGGGTGCAGGGTAAATATATGTGCTCACTGGCATGTGTTTGTATGGTAGCCAGGAACTGGTGGAGTACCCCGGATGCAGATGCCTGTGAGACCCCCATCATGTCCCCAGTAGGTCTTTGAAAAGTACCTGTAGCTAATATTCTAAAGGCTGCACATGCCTTTGTTTTCACTGGGCTCTGGGTCTGAGTTGAGGGCGGCAAAGCTCAGTGAGTTCTTGTAATATATCTTTTCATATTATATGAAACATGTTTCATATGTTTTTCTTTTCATATTATTGTATTTGTTTCTTTTATGTTAATGCCATGTAATTTGTATTTCTGGAGCTTTCTCCATGGGCCTCAACTGAAAATGGGCTTACACCCAGATGGACTATCCTGATTAACAAGTGTAAAATAAATAATAAATAATAAATAAATGTCCCTGTCCACCCTATAGTGCTCTACTATCTCCAGCTCATGTAGCCCCTGGAAGGTTACCCTGGGTCTGAACACTTTTCTCCTTCTCAGTCTAGGCCTATTGTCAGCATCAGCACCAGCGCTGACTCAGCCTCTAGCACATACAGATGTAGCAGAGCAGCAGTAGCCCCTATCATGTTGTCAGTTAAAATTCCCAAATGTGTACTCCAATGGTGCAGAATACGTGGGAAAATCAGATTGAAGGGTGTATGCATACTTTATACTGATGTGCCCTATTTGGTATGTACCTCACAAGACATCTGCAACAGCTGGAAAAGCCACAGAAATACCTCACTAAAAGAATTACAAGTCTAAAGCAGATGCCATATGCTGACCATCTAAAAAAACTCCAGCTATACTCTGTGGCATATCGTCTACTCAGAGGTGATCTCTGCTTAACATACAAGGCCATGTCAAATCCTGAGCTGTTGGACATGCTCCACTTAAAGAAATCCCAATCCCTCAGAGCCACATTCTCCAGGGATCTAAACCTTGTCATCACAATGAGCAAAACATGCTGGAGGGATAGGTTCCTGACACAGAGACTTCCCATACTCTGGAATAGACTGCCCATACATGTGAAGCAGAGAACCTCCTTGGCCCTCTACAAAAGGAGCCTTGATGATTGGATGAGAGATACAACATTTTCCCCGGGGATCATGTCAGTCACCCTGCTAGACAGGGGTCCAGAGAAGTAAATATTGTGGGAAGAAATATCCAGGGAATTGTTATGGCTAGGCTTGTATAGGCCCTAGGGCCGATAGCCTAGTACCAACCTATGAACCTATGAACCTATGCAGTTGTTGCTATTCCGGTATTATGTAACATCTCAGCCAGCTGTACATGACAGAGTACTCTGCTAGCAGGCATACCCAGACGATGCCGGATAGAAGTGGCACCACTATGCACCTTGGATGAGATAGTATATGTAATATATTGGGCACAAGATCAGCCCACCCCATAAGTATGACAGGGATATGACAACAAACACAGCAATGGAGTGGGTCAGAGCCACAGGTGTGAGGTACAACATAGTACCCAGCATGCTGGAGGGACAAGCAGAAACATGTGCATGACTCTTACCCTGATAACATGGGGAATACACATACGCTATGAGAGCAGGACAGCAAGGCAAACTCCATACCAAGTGCATCTGATTCAGGAGATGTCTACTCCTGAGAGAAGGTGTTTGTACTACTACTAACAAAAATATAATAATACACAGGTCTTTTGGCAGGAAAAGTATACACTGCTATACCATCCCTGGTATATACTTGTCCCTGAATCTGAAGTCTTTCCATCTGTCTCTGAATGGTCAGCATGTTCTTCTGTACTTCTCCATGTACTGAACATATTAAAGTAAATGGAAATATACATGAAGTAGTATATACATGAAGAATTATACATTTATCTGGGTGGCTAATAGCACGGTAAAATATAGTACAGTAAAATGCACCTTCAGTAACTATTGTAGAACTCAGGGGTACCTTCAAAAGTTTCCTCTTCCCACTAATGAAAAGGTCAAAGTGCCACCCCTTCAAGTCACTGTAGTGGTGCCTGCACTGCTCACCTGTGTGGGTGATGCCTGTTGCAGCAATCCTGGCAAGATAGTGCCAGGCATCCTTCTTATACTGTGGATACTTATATGAGTTCCCCAGCAGGAAGTTATGGTAGTCTGAATACATGAAGTACAGAAATAATTTGAATTCCTTCATGCACCACATGGAATCCCTGTCACACTTGGTTCCCTCAGAGAAAATGGACTTTTCACAGGTTATAATCTAGAAAATATGACAGCTCATTCAAACTGATCACATGACATGCACCGATGGGCAACAAGGTAGCACTGCAGTGTACGATGCCACCATATAGTGGTGCATAAATGCATGGCATGCCAGGGTGAAGTTTAATGTGTGAATGACTTGAAGATCTACCTGTACAAGCCACATCTCATATCAGTAATGCTCTTTAGTAGTAAAATGGGCCCCAAAACATGCAGAAAATGCCATTTTTCCATCATGATTCAATGACCCAACCACATATAAAGAGCTGAACATACCCTTGTCTCATCATGGGTAAATGACCTGATCACATATGCACAATGTACTTCCCAGCCATGGCTGTCAGTGCACAGTCAATTACAAACCTCACAGTGCAGTCCTGGTCCAGTGCACATTGTGTAAAATGTGTGTTACAGAGACAGTTCCTTTTGATTGGCTCATTAACTTAATTGGCACATTAACAGCCTTAAAACAATGCATGATAAATTCAGCCACATCCATTCCAGTGCTCATTATATTATGGAATTTTGCTACATTGAAAGCAAAGGAATTGGAGTCTGGAAACTACAGCTGTGGAAGATGTATAGATTTGCAGATGTTGTGGTAAATGTCCAGAGGACTTTGACAAAACATGTTGGATAAATGTATGAGAAAAACTTCTGCTGTTTTAATACTGCTGTCTTAGATTAAGGGAAATGTGTTTAGTCAACATCTAACAGCTGATTGGTGACGTAAGTCATAACAGGCTTTGTCAGTCTTCTTTGAAGTGCACTACCACAGTCCATTACTACTAACAACATGGGGTATGTTTGATGGCGGTAGGGGATACAGATGATTAAAGTGGGGGGAGATTGCTTTCTAATATGTGTATCTCTCTCTCTGTAGTTTGGTGGGGTGACAAATTGCTTTTCAGATTGTGTTTATTGTTAGGAAAGGGTCAATATTGCTTTTTAAAACGTGTCTCTATGCTATAACACAGGAGGGGATATTGCTTTTCAAAATGTGTCTCTCTGTTGATGGGAGAAAATAAAATATAAAACAAAAGATACAGAGAGATCCACTTTTTGTCAAGCCAACCTATACCACATAACGCAGAATTATGTAATTCCTATATGTCATAACTCTCAACCTCTTAGCTCTTGAAATCTGGACAAAGCCAAAAATAATTGGGGGACAAAGACCCAAAAATAGGGACAATTTTTAAATATTGTTCTTGCACACTTTTTAAAAAGTTGCTTGAAAAACAAACTTTGCATCCACATGAATTTTATGAAGGATATGAAGTCTGAAACTCAAATGTCTGTCATTATTTAGTGACTTCAGCTCTCAGTGATTTGCCAGAAACAACAAATTTTATGAGGACCAGAACAAAAATATGAGGCAAACATCTGGGCATTTTGTGAAAATCTGGACAGTTGAGAGGTATGCACACGTTAAACCTTCATATCAAGAGGAATAAGGTGAGCTTCTCTAGGATTCAAAATGCTTTTATTATTCAATGGATGAGTGATTTTGTCTAAAAATGACTTTATCACATCCACAGTGTTTATGAGTTAACTAAACATGCTCACCTTTATACACATACAGTTTGTGGGAAGGGCTTGTTGATGAAAGCAGCAGATATGTGTGGTTACTGGAAATTATGTAATGGGATTAATCTCCTGAGAGGGTCCCAAAAACATCTTAATTAGCATAGTGATATGTAGTTGGTAGAAAACATGTAGTATAATTAAACACCTGATAGGGTCTCAAAAGCATCCTAATTGACAGAGCTGCACATTCAGGTGTCTTGCTTTGCCAACATGCCTTCATCGGTCTAATTTTAATCAAAATATTATTACTTCATTAATATGATGTAAGAAATTACAGAACATCTTTTAAGTTTACATATTTTTTTTCTTTACAGTAATTAATTCAGGTATCAGTATAGTGACAATCTTTTTCAGAGCTTACAAATAGCTGGTGGTGGTCCATTCACAAAAAAAAATTTGTACATTCTTTGAATATTGTTTTGTTCACAGTAATTAATCCAGGTGACCTTCAAAAGCCTGCTTTTTTACAGGCCATATGATGATCTGATAGTTGATCAGACATTACAACACTTAAACCTCACATATTACTTCTTTTCATCAGCACTTTTGCAAAAAAGAAATATTTCTTCAAATCGATCAAAAATCTAATTACAAAAAACAGTGAAAGTATAAATATACAAGCTTTTGAGCAAAAGCTGTTATTGGGACTAGGGATACTGCTTTTCAAATTATGTCTTTCTCTTGTTTGCAGTTTCTCAAGAGCCACAAGAAAGATGGCCAGTGGTAAGAATAAAAAGTCAAAAAAAAGGTAGTGTGAACAGATATGGAATTATGTATAGTATTATTTTGCCACTAGGGTTCAATATTAAAAACATAAGAGCATTATTTTATTTGGGAAATAAAAAAAATCATGAAATGACATTTGAAAACTTTAGCTTGCTGGAAAAATTTATGACTGCGACTAAAAAAAAAGAAATAGAATAGCACCATGAAAAGACTGTTTATTTCAGAGCTGGAGACAAAGTAAATGTGCAGTTTAAGACTTCAGATGTGGGTGAGTATGAGATAAAAGTTTTTTTTTTCTTTTGCTATGTAGTAAAGTACATGAAGTTAAAACAATGCAATGAAAATATAAAGTCTAGGGGTTGGGAAGTGTTGAGTAACAGTGGATGTTAAGGATGGAAAAACGTGTATTTTAAATATAATAACTGTGAATGGTAAGAGAAAGTTTTTTAGGTACTGTGATGGACCCAAAGTATTTTTGTGGGGATGAAAATCATTTAGTATGAGACTGTAACAAATGAAGGTGTGGCCAATGTGGGAAAAAGGGACACACATGAAAAAATGTAACCCTTTTTGTAAAAAATGTAAAGAATGTAAAGAATGTGGATACTTCTAGTTTGACTGTCCCATATTAGAATGGGATGAGTAGATGAAAGCTTAGAAGAAAGATAAACAGTAGAAAATGTTAGTACAGAAGATGTTTGAAGAGAAGGTGATATGGGAAAGGGGATATTGAAGAAAGGTTAAACAATCAAAAGGTAGTTAAAGAAGAAATAACAGTAGTTCCAAATGACATTATTAACATATAGGACAAGAACAGATTTGCAATTTCAGAAAGTGAAGAGGAAGAAAAGGGAGAAATGGATACAGGAAAAGAAACGACAGCGAGAAATCAATTGATGGCAGGCACAGGAGAAAATAAAAGAAAAGAAAAATAAAATCTTAAAGTAAAACACTTGTATAAAAGGGAAAAGAATGAAAGAAATTTTAGCATTAAATATAAGTAGCTTTAGAAACACATTTTTGGTGGTGGAGGAATGGTATAAAAAGTGATTTATTTTGCTTATTGAATATCACATGTAACAGAAGAAAAAATGGAAAAGAATACAGGCAATATGGGGGGGGGGGGCAAATTGTTTGGTCAGTGGGAAATGAGAGATGTTCTAGAATAGCAATTATAAAAAATGAAGAAACAATAATTTTAGAAGTAACAACAGTAGTAACAGGAAGGACAGTGGTATTTATGAGAATGAGACAAAAAATGTAGAAGATTAATAGTGATTTATGCATATACTGTTCTAAAAGAGAGAAACAGTTGTTTGAAGAACTTAAAAAATGTGGTAATAAATATGGTAATAGTGATGGTATAAGATTTTAACTGTAATCCAAAAAAAGAAAAGGGAAAATAACACAGGCTATTAAGCTATTAAGGGAATTAATAAAATGTAGAGATTTAAATGTAAGAAAGAATAAAGAATGAATATATAAAAGAGAGATTTTTAAGACTAAAATTGTTATTATAGTTTACTCTAAAGACACAAAAAATAAATAAAAGGGAGACTACACATGGAAAAGTTTTCAAATAACTGAGCTGTACAGGCTAGAACGGGGGGAGACCGCAAAATAATAAAAGAGGGATAAAGAGATTAGCTGCAGCATTTAAAAAGAAGGAAGAAATGATAAAAGAGAAAGAAATATTATGGAAGGATCACAGGTTCATAGGTGTGTACTAGGCTAATGGCTCTGGATCCTTTACAAACTTGGCCCCCAAAAAATTGCCCAGGCATAGTGCCACCCAATGTTAGTTCACAGTGCCCCTATCCAGTGGGGCAACTGGAATGATCCCTGGAGTGAACTTTCTGTTACCCATCCACTCATCAAGATTTCTCTTGAAGAGGGCAAGTAAGGTGCTCTGCTTGACATGAATGGGAAGCTTATTCCAGAGTATGGGCAGTCTTTAGGAGATGAACCTGTCCCTCCAACATGAGACCATTTCATAACAAAAAAAAAAAACGATACAGTGGTAAGTAATGTATAAGTAGATGTATGAAAATATATTTAGAAATGGTAAAGAAGAATGAAGAAAAGAAATAAGATGAAATATAAAGACATTTTATGGAATTGAGAAAGAGCTAAAACAATGAAGTGACAAAATAAGGGAAACAGAAAAACAGATATATGGAAAGAATGGAGACTATGTTAAAATGATGCTACATAAGCAATTTTTTTTTCTTAAAAGAGAGAAAGAAGAGGTTTCTCCTTACTGAGGAAAAGAGGTCAAAATGAGACAAGGAAAGATTAATGCTATTTCAGATTGCAAATGAAACATAAAATACAAACAAGAAGATATTATGAAAGTGGTAGAGAATTTTGTAAAGAAAATGTATGAAAAAGAAGAAATTGATGGGCAAGAAGAATGGGAAGTAAAAAAATATCTGAAAAATAAAGATTAAAAAAAATTATCTAAAAATAGAATAAATAGAGAAGGCAATAAAAGAAGGCAAGAACAAATCGTATCCATGATCGAATGGTTTAAATTTTGAGTATTATAAAGAAATGAATAAAGACAAATGATAGCTTTTTTAAAATATTAAATGAATGCATGAGGGAAGGTATAATGGGTGAAGACATATGCAGTAGGAGTGATAACATTTATATGGAAAAAGGATGAAAGAAAATATATAAAAATCAGAAACCTATAAAACTAGTGAATACTGACTATAAGCTATTTATAAAATACTACAAAAAAGGCTGGGGAAAGAATTGGATGAGGTAGTAGGAAATGAGATCTAGGGTATAAAAGGAGGAGAGGTAAAATAAATGTTAATTTTAGTGAATGAAGTAGTAGAGATGATACTGAAAGAAAATAACGAAGTCATACTGATAGTATGTGACATAGCTAAAGCCTTAGATAAAGTGAGCCATGAAACAATGTGGCATATTTTAAAGGCATATGGCACAGGAAAAGACATTAATGTAATAATGAAATGTCATGAAAATTTGTAGATACATGTTATGATAAATGGATGGATGGGGAAACAAATAAGTAGGAGAAAAATAGGGATGCCCAATGAGTATGTGCATATTTGCATTAGTAATGAATGCAGTAGCACTGATGTATGCATGAATCGAGTGAAGCAAGATGTGAGTTGGAAGAAAATATTACCAGTTTGCATGACATATACATATGATTTAGTTCCAAAAACAATAAACAAGGGATGGATAAGTGAGGCTGTAGTACGGATAAAAAAGATGCTAAAAAAGCTGCTCTGCAGTTAAGCAAAATGAAGTTAAGGGATTTGGTGAGATAACAACAAATGAAACGTTTCACAAGAAAAGAAAGATTTGAGGAGTAACATTTGATGAGTGTGAAAGAGTATGACTGTGTAATAAATCAGTGGAGACAGATACTGGAACAAATAAAACAATTGTTAGATTGGTGGAAAGGTTTTATTTACCATTTCAGAAAAAGACATATGTTGAATACTTCTGTATTAGGAAAAATAACATATTTAGAGGGAACATACATGTTTCTTTCTCAAATGAAAAAAAGAGTTATAAAATTTGTTTTTGCTTTACTTGAAGAAAAGGCTGAACCTGGTGAGAAGAATGATATTTTATAGTAAAAAAGAATGTGGTTTAAATTTTAAAAAGTCCATAGGGTATTTAGCATCTATGAATTTATTTTGTGTAATGAGAAAGATAAATGTGAAATGGTATGTAAGATGATATCTGAAAAATATTAAAATGTGTAGGAAGAAAAAGCAGGGAAAAGAAGAAAAAGGGACAGGATGGAAGAAAAATAATATAGCAACAAAATGGAGGGTAAAGTAATTGAGGCTGATGAGAAAAGAAAGGAGTGGTATGCTATGAGTTTAAAATGGTGTCCCCATGGAAGGAATTTTAAAAAAAAAAGATGAAAAAAGCAATAAAAGACAGAAGAAAAGGGTTTGGAATTTTTCTGAAGCAGAGGATTTTTGTGCAGAAGTTTATTAAACAAATTAATACTGAAAGGGAATATGAAATCTAAAGTTATAGAGAAAAGAAAATGTGTGTTGACTTTACTAAAGAAGAAGAAATAACAAAACATTGGGCTGGATTCATGAATACCTGCACTTTGTGCTGTCACACACAAGTAAAAGTCTGCATTTTCTGCCCACCTTCAAAACAAGGGTAAGTGGCAGAATATACTACTGACGGCATAAGTAGGTGAAATACATGCTAATTAAGCTATTCAACATAGCAGAGCTATTAACAGTCTGTGCCACATTGTACAATAGAATTGTCAGTACACAGCTACATCACAAACAACAAGGCCAAGGACCGCAAAGGACCGCAGTATCCAGCACTACAGGCTGGGCCAACAGAGACAGCTACAGATAAGAAGTCTGAGGAAGAACAAGCAGAAGTAGATGTTCCTGGAGAATGTAAGCATGCACAGTATGGCATGGATCTGGCTAAGAGGCAGAGAATAGCACACACACTCACTACTTATGTGAAAATGTAAATACTAAGCACATAAAAATAGTAAAAGTGATGCCTTCAAAATTCGCCAGCCTTTACTTACTCATGTAATGGTTGTGTTCTCTGAGCATCAGAATCAACCCATGACAATACATCTTGTAACTGCAGTAGTAACCAAGGTAAGTGATGAAGCTGTATAAACAGATATATATATACATGATTAGTATAATATGGAAGTATTGCACTTCACTAAGATGAAACAAGGTTCAACTGTAGAGGAATGTAAGCAGTAACTCATGAGTGATATATGCAGTATGGATATATGATTCCGTTCAATACTGTGCATCACACATTATAGCTGCCCAATGTAGATACCCCAGTAGTGACCAGGGTAATCTTACCATCATTTGCAAAAGGTGCTGAGAAAGCAATCATAACTATCTATTAGGACTGCTTCAGTAAGAATAATAGAACAAATACAATGAGGATCAAGAAGTACATAACAAATCATTTACAAATGAGCAGGACAAAGAACTATAAAAAAACAGATGTTAAGTTGTCAATCTCGCCTTCATTCTTGCTTGATGGGTTCGGAGCCGATCCTCGGCTCCGACTCGGCACTTTGCTAAGCTCAAGAGTCACTTTTACCAGCTCGAGGCAGCCCCATATCCCATGATGCAAGGCGGTAAGTATCCAGATCTCGTTTGCCGCTTCGCTGATGAGGTCCTCCTTTTACCAGCTCCTGGTAAGTGTTTTATATAATACTATTTTAGCCCCTTTTTCACTTTAAACTTTATATTTAACGTTTTTAGTTTATATTAAGCCCTTTTCTGACTAAAATTTCCCTCACTCCATAATTTTTTTAGTCAGGCCTTCTCCCCTCCCACCCCCCCCCCCTTGTTAGGGTGCATGTGTGTGTGTGAGAGGTTAGTTATCAATATTTTTTTTGGGATAACTTGTTCTTTGGGACTGTGTTGTGTGTGTTTTCTGCAACTATGTCCAAAGAAAGGGTCTCAGACTTTAAGAAGTGTGACTCGTGCTGTCAGAAGATGTCTCTGACAGACGGTCACACTTCTTGCTTATACTGCCTGGGACCTGTCCACCTGCAGGACTCCTGTGCGATTTGTCACTCCTTTAGCCAGAGAGTCCTGCAGGAGAGGATAAGGGGTCTTCTTAAACCAGAGGGCTCTCCGGCTAAGTCGGCTCCGAGCAAGACTTCCAAGTCTTCCAAGGCCCAGGCTTCTGTGTCTAAGCCTGCGGCCTCGGTTCCGACTCTTTCTGAGTCGAGCTCGGCTCCGGCTGGAGCCGATCCTGGTTTGCATAAACCTTCGGCACCGATGGCTATCGGTGCCAATACTGGTTCAGTCACATCGGTGTCGGCTCCGACTGGTTCCGACCACCATGTGGCTCAGGCCGTGTCGGCCGCCGGCTCCGACACCCTTACTTTATGTCTGTATCGGCTCCGCCGGAGTCGATGCATCGAGACCTTCTGTCGGTGACGAAAGTCCTCGGCCCGACTGCATCTATGGTTTAAATCGGCTCCGATGGTTCCTTCGAGGAAGAGGTCCAGGTCCCTTCCTTGGAACCGATACTCGGCTCCGGCCTCACCTCTCCTCTCGAAACGGAGCCATCGGAGCCAATCATCTAGGTCATCCAGGCTTTCTGACCATGGGAGGTCAGTAGATTATTGAAATCACAGGCACTGGCCCAGATGCTATATAGTCCATCTCAACAGACGACTATTAGTCCACACCCTCTTGCAGTTCCTCCTTCGACTCTACCTCAGAGTTTGGAGCTGGAGTCTTCGGGAATAGTTTCTGCTATGGCTGAGGGGCAGATACCCCCCCCCTTCTGCTCCCTCAGCATCTACTCTTATCTCCTCTTCGAGACCTTCCTTAGAGGGATTCGGTGGTCATGCTTCCCTGGTCTCCTCCGAGGGGGTGAGTGGCATCGGACCCTTGTCCGACCCCACTCTTCCCCTTGGAGCCTCGGCCTTGGTGAGCTCGGCTCCGACATCTGCCTCGGAGCCTTCCCTTTCGGTGGGCCCTGGAGTTCCGGTTTCTTCGGAGCGGGTTCTCTCAGACCGCCCTGGGAGGGGAGCCTTCGAGGTGATGAAGAGTGTGCTGGCCACTGGACTCAGCCAGCAGTCTGTTCCCTTAGCTCCTCCCTCTACAGTGCCTGTCGATATCTCTGCCATCTCTCTTGCTCCCGGACCCAGAGATCCTCCGCCTCAGGTTTCCCCATTGGGAAGAACCCCCTCTTCCGAGAATTCTCCTGATCAGTCAGGGGATCCTCCGCGCAAGAGGACTTGTAAGAGGAAACACAGACTCCCCTGAGTCTATCACTTCAGATACCGACTTAGATGAGTCGGAGGGATCCCCAAGATCCCCCTCTGAGGATGTCTCCTTTTCAGACATCCTAGAACTCCTTAAACAGACGGGAAACTGGCCCTCCAATAATCCCTCTGAGGATGAGTCGGTATACCTAGAGGCGTTTGGATCTCGGCCCTCCACCTCCTGGGTGTCTCCGCATTTCGACCCCCTTATGCAGGTTATTGCTTGAAAGGCTTGGGCTGCTCCTGACTCTGTAGAGCCAGTTCCTAGGAGGCCGTCTAAATTTATTACTGCCCCTTCGGATAAGCAATTCCTCACGAAAGGTGTTCCTGCTGATGCCATGGTGGTGGCGGCTGCCACTAAGAAGGAACTTGCAGATCCTTCCGTACCTGTCCATCCTCCTAATAAGGACTATAGGACCATGGATAGGTATGGTAAGCGGATGTTCTCTTCAGCGGCCTTTGCTATGCGCTCGCTGAACTACTTATGTCACTTCACCAGACTCCAAAGGGACATCCTTAAGGAGCTAGGTGAAGTAGTACAGGATCCCACAGCTGCAGGGGCTCAAGAAAAAATTGCTTTGCAGCTAGGAACCCTTAATTCTATTGCTAACTCCTCCATGCGACTGATACCATATGCAGCAGATGGAGCGAGTAGGGCCGCAGGTACAGGTGTGGCTCTTAGACGCCAAGCCTGGATGTGGCTTTGTAATTTTGCAGATCCCTTTAAGGCGTCCTTCACAAACTCTCCCTTTGATGGGTCAGCTTTGTTTGGCCCTCAAGTGAAGGATACATTGACCAGGTGTGAGCAGGACGGCAAGACTCTTTCTGCCGTAGGGGTCCATTTTTCCACCCCTTCTAGACCTTACCCTAAAGGACAGAAGGGTGGCAAAATGTGGTTCTGCAAATCCCAAGGAGTCACGCCGGATACACATGGTCAGTTTACCCCTAGAGGCAGAGGGGGTAACAATAACAGACGCCGCTCTAGAGGCAGAGGGGGTCCACAAAACCAGGGAAGCAGAGAGCCTCTCTCTGACAAGCCCTTTCAGCATCCCTGAGATGTTGCCCGACTGTCCATCCTTGGAGGCAGTCGGGGGAAGACTATCGCTGTACCCAGAAGCCTGGCATTCCCTCACTCAAGACAGATGGGTACAGTCGATCATATCCGAGGGTTACAAAATTCCTTTCGAGGAAAGTCCTTTCTCTCACTCAAATTCCCTTCCAGATGTACCACCCGGTCTAAGGGAAATTGCAGAGTTAGAAGTATTAAAACTTCTACAAAAAAGAGTCATTCAGCCAGTTACAACAGACCATTCAGAGCCCGGAATCTACTCAAGGTTCTTTTTGGTCCCCAAAAAGACGGGAGACTGGAGACCAATATTCGATCTCAGCAGACTCAACAAGTCTGTGAGAAAGACAAGATTCGAATGGTCACACTTCAGTCAATTCTGCCCTTCCTAGAGAAGGACAACTGGATGTGCTCAATAGATCTTCAGGATGCGTACTATCACATAAAAATTCACAGACGCTCCAGAAGGTTTCTCCGCTTTCGGCTGGGGTCCAGTCATTTCCAATTCAGAGCCCTGCCCTTTGGTCTCACTACAGCCCCCAGAGTGTTCACCAAATGTATGGCAGTGGTCACGGCTCACCTGAGACATCAAGGATTCCAGGTGTTTCCATATCTCGATGACTGGCTCCTTTCAGCCACCACCAGGCATCAACTTCTTCAAGCCAGGGATTACACAATAAATCTTTGCACTCAATTGGGAATTTCGATCAACTACAAAAAATCCTCCTTATTGCCCTGCCAGTCTATTACTTTCATAGGCGCAAACTTAAACACTGTTCGGATGTCAGCAACCCTCACAGACCAAAGAATCTCAGATATACAAAGTCACGTGAGGATCATCCTAGCCAACAAGAAAGTACAAGCCAGAATGGTTCTAAAGGTGTTGGGACTCATGGCTGCGGCCATTACCCTTCTTCCTCTGGCCTGCTTCTATATGCGCCTGCTTCAGTGGATGTTGTTCACTCAGTGGTCTTACCAACAACTTCCGATGCGTCACCAAATACTGGTGACACAAATTTGCAGGAATCATCTTTCATGGTGGATTACTTCTCCCCAGATTCACCAAGGCAGACCCTTTGTACCCCCAGCCCAGGTAGCCACTGTCACTACGGACGCCTCCCTGATCGGGTGGGGGGGTCATTATCAGGGCAGGATGGTTCATGGGATGTGGCAACCATTCGAATACCACCTGCACATAAATGTCCTAGAGATGAGAGCAGTGCTTTTAACGTTGCAAGCCCTCAACGACTTTCTTCCCTTGGGAACAATTGCAGTTCACACAGACAACATGTCTGTAGTATGGTATATCAACAAACAGGGCGGAACCAAGTCCTACCCCTTGTGTCGAGAAGCTCTCAGACTTTGGCAATGGGCGATCTCCTCTCATCGGTTTCTGGTAGCAATGCATATCCCTGGGAAAACCAACATTTTAGCGGACAGATTGAGCAGAGCTATTCTCATGCCTCACGAGTGGTCTCTCAAACAATCTATAGTGGAGGAGATTTTTCTAGAATGGGGCCGCCCATGTTGCGATCTTTTTGCTACTCCCCAAAACAGCAAATGCCCAGACTTCTTCTCTCTCTTCCCACTGCCAGGCCATCCCCCCAGAGACGCTCTAACCCAGGATTGGCCCCAGGGACTTCTTTATGCCTTTCCTCCTTTTCCGCTGATTCCACAAGTACTCCAGAAAGCCACCGTTTTGAGAGCCAAAATGATTCTCATTGCTCCCTATTGGCCTCGACAGATTTGGTTTCCGTTCCTCCATCGTCACCTTTTGGTGCAGCCGTGGCATCTGGACCCAGTGCCAGACCTTCTGATTCACCAATCAGGTCAGCTGCACCGGTCTATCCTTTCTCTCAACCTCACAGCATGGTTGCTCCACTTCCTTCCTTAGCCAGGCTTCCTATGATCTCTAATCCTGTTAGAGACATCATAGTAGCTTCCCTAAAATCCTCTACTAGGAGGATTTATACTAGCAAATGGAAACGCTTTTCTTGTTGGGCAAAAGCTAAACATATTGATCCCTTTACTGCTCCAGTACAAGCAGTTTTGGATTTCTTAGCGGAAATCTTTCACACGGGCTCCTCTTCTTCCACGGTCAAAGTTCAGTTGGCTGCTATCTCGAACTTTCATGTCGGGTTCGCAGATCACAACATTATGTCCCACAGGCTTTGTAGAGCCTTCTTAAAAGGAATTTTTCTCCTGAAACCTCCAATCAGGAGTCCTCCTCCTCAATGGGACCTAAATTTAGTGCTGACATCCTTGATTCTTCCTCCCTTCGAGCCAGCTGTTTCATGTTCCCTGAAATTTCTTTCATGGAAAACTTTATTCCTGGTTGCTATTACATCGGCTAGGAGGGTATCTGAACTTCATGCTCTCTCTGTTCGCCCCCCCTATTTAGTCTTCCACAAAGACAGAGTATCACTGAGAACTAATCCGACCTTTTTGCCTAAGGTCGCCTCAAAGAGTAATTTGAATCAGGCTATTGATCTTCCTGTATTTTTCCCAAACTACTCAAACAGATCGGAACAAAAGTTACATTATCTTGATGTTCACCGCCAACTCAGATATTATTTGGACAAAACAAAACAATTCAGGAAATCCGATCAGCTCTTTGTTTCTTATGCTGATAACAAAAAAGGCCTTCCTGTCTCAAAAGTGACCTTATCTAGATGGCTTTCTTCTGTCATCTCTGAAATTTATCAGCTCAGGGAAAACAGCTGTGCTCGAAACCTAAAGCGCATTCAACCAGAAGCTTAGCCACTTCCACAGCTTTTCAAGCTAGACTTCCATTAGACACTATTTGTGCAGCAGCCACTTGGGCCACTCCTCATACCTTTGTTTCTCATTACAAATTGGATTTGGCCTCCAGGGACAGAGCCAGTTTTGGCTCTACAGTTCTCAAGAGTCTGTTCCATTGAGCCACCCAGGATAGAGGTGCTAGGACGTGGTCCCATCAAGCAAGAATGAAGGCGAGATTGACAACTTAACATTGAGAAGTTATGTACCTACCATAACGTTCCATGTTAGTTGTCTTCTCTCGCCTTCTTTCTTGCGACCCTCCCTCCTTCCCCCTGGCCTGGACAGACCTTTTCTCTCTACATGGAAGAATGCTTCTTAAGACCATACAGTACTGGTCCTCCAAAACCATCCTTCAGGCTTTTTCTCTCCTTCTTTCTTCCTTTTGGGAAGTTTTTTTATGCTAGGTGTTATTGCCTATAGACAACAAACAAGATCTGGGTACTTACCGCCTTGCATCATGGGATATGGGGCTGCCTCGAGCTGGTAAAAGTGACTCTCGAGCTTAGCAAAGTGCCGAGTCGGAGCCGAGGATCGGCTCCGAACCCATCAAGCAAGAAAGAAGGCGAGAGAAGACAACTAACATGGAACGTTATGGTAGGTACATAACTTCTCATTTTTGCAATACATTGAATTAAAGGAAGCATCCCAGAAAGCAAGCATTAGTTATCCTCTCTGTGCATCAAACATAGGCAACCCTAACTCACAAATAAATGTGCAAAGGGAAGGTCCCAGTCATAGGATCATAGGAGGTAATTAGGCCAATGGCCCTGGGGCCCTTACAAACCTATCAAGAGTTTATCCCCAAAAATAAACCTCAGTCAGCACCTGTCACCCCTGTCAATAAAGGATACAGGTGGAACCCCCGAGACAAATTTGTGGTTTCCCATGCACTCATCAAGGTCGCACTTGAAGAGGGTCAGCGAGGTGCTTTGTTTGACATGTATAGGAAGTCTATTCCAGAGAAGGGGCAGCTTCTGGGAGACAAACCTGTCTCTCCATCAGGCTTTGTTGATGTCACATATTAGATTCATGCCTTTGGAGCGGGTAATGCATGAGGAGTTAGCCTTATGGATATGGAACATCTCTAGTAGGGCAGGGTCTGAAATTGCATTGTAGGTGAGACACGGATCACCCCTGAGCAATCTGTATGATACCAAATAGAGTGATAGTGATTTGAGCCTGTCCACATAAGATATTTGCACTGGGTTGCGGTGGTCAGAGGAGGGCAGGTTTGACACCAAAGAAGCTAGCATGTGCAGTCTAGAAACCAGTTTTTCAGCAAATATTTTTTATCATTCAGTAGTTAAGGTTTGTATACCTTGTGCTAGCTACATTCTGGCATCTTAGATAGGTGTGAGCCATGCATAGTAGAGCATTCAGTTCACTGTTGCACTGTGCCAACCCCAACCAAGAGAATTACCTCTGCCAGGAATTGCACTGCTAGTTCCACTATCCTGCCTAGAAGTCGGGGTGCTACCTGAATGTGAATGATGTTTGCTGGATGAGCTGTCATTTTGACTAGGTCAATGACCATAAATATATGGTCTATCACATTTGGGTGTGGACACCTCAATAACTGATGATACAGGATCTGGTGCAGCCATGTTAGCTAACACCTGAAGAAGTAGCTGCTCTCCGGCCATGTGGCTGATGACCGTAACCCAGCACATGTTCCATAACAGACAATGCACAATCCAGTGTGTCATTCATCCTGTCCAAAGAGTCACCCACATTGTTCAGGCAGTCTCACATATCAGAATGCATAGAAAGCAGTACTTGGGCTATCCCTTCTGAGACCCTGGTGGATGTACCTGTGCCTCCATGATAGCCTTACACATATCTATTTAAACTGTATTTGCTTTAATATTACTACACACTCAAGTGTGCTAGCTTGCACTGCATTTGATTGATTTTTACTGCTGTTTTAGCTGCTGAGCCCCACCAAGCCTTTTTGTGTTGGAGGAAAGCCTTCTAGCTTATCAGTGGGAGTGGTAAGCACTAGGTAGCCTATCTTCCACAAGAGGAGTGGTTTCTGGGCAACACATTGTAGTTTATTGGCTGTTTGGGCGATCTTTCCATTCCTTTCAACTTCCTGGTTTAAAAGTCCACGTTTGTGCAGGTTTACGCTTGTTTATGCTCCGCATAGCGGCGCCGAGCTGAGGGAAACTATTACTGGTGGCAGAAAGTCTGCTCTTCCATTTTTCCCTTGAATCTTGCTAGTTCTTTCCCTCTTGCACTTCAAATAGCTTAATTGCTTTGTACTTCAACAGGTTTTTGTAGCAATTTTTGTAGCACACCTAAGTGCCATCAGCACTAGTTGTTCTTCATGGAAATAGCTCCAGTACTTAGTAGTTATGACCACACCTCCTGGCATGATTAAGGGGTAGTTCCCTGTGATTTTTCCTATTATCCTGGTGCACCTGGGCATTTTGAGGCAGTGTAACAACTGCCTCATGTACACAGACAACACTCTCCCTTACCTCCCAACATTCAGACTTGTGAGAGGTGCACTTATATCACCAGATTGGAAGCTACGCACTCTCCAGCCAAGACCGGACTAGCTGGTCAAGAGGATAAGGTCAACACCTGCACCACACCACATGGAACACATAGCCCTCCAGAACTCCCACCATCACATCTCTCACATAAAAACACAAACCACACACCCACCTTCATGGAGGGTCTCAACAGAAATTTACCCAAACAGCAGAGCCCTCCAAGACAGAAATGCACTCAACCACCACAACACAGCACAAACTGCAGGACACATAGCTCACCTTCAAAGTGTGCCCCTCAACCTAAACCCCTAAGGCTAAACACATTGCCCGATACACAAATCATAGGTGACTCAATAGTGAGGAACACAGATGTCCCACTCACTAAGTTCAATAAGGAGAAGGTAACAGTCAGCTATCAGGTGCCAGTATCCAACACATAACACATGCACTCAAGTCACTCCGCAACAAGTACAAGTATGACTCTGTCATTGTCCATGTAGGTGTGAATGACCTGAGGCACACCTCCCTGGACTAAATGAAGAGACATGGTGGAGCTCTCGGATTTTGTGGCCCAGGCAGGTATGACCCTAGCCCTGAGCAGTATACTACCGTCACCTAGGATGATACTGCAGTGCAAACAAAAAATGATGACTTCAACAATTGGCTAAGTTTCTGGTGTCATTCTAAGGGAATCCAGTACCTGTCTGCTTCGGATGACATGATTGACAGACCTCAATGCTTTCCCAGAGATGGCCTGTATCTGTCACCCCTGGGTTTCCAGGTACTGGCTAAGGCTCTTGTTACCCCTATAGTGCCTTTTTTAGGCGGTATTCCAAAGACCAAATTACCACCATAACAAGTATAAATAAATGCAATCTGAGGGTTATGCTGCTCAATACTAGAAGTTTAAATCTTAAGATGCACTCACTCGAAGCACTCCTCAAAATGGAGAACATCAACATTTGTGCTGTAATGGAGACCTGGTTTAAAGTGGCAGAAAGCACCCCTGCACTACCAGGCTATAACTCATTCCACACATTTTGGCCCTGAAATGTGGACTGTAGCTCCAAAGGTGGTGGTGTCTCCATATTCATAAAGGATATGCACACCTCCAGACTAGTAGCCCAGCATAATGTATCTGAGCTACGTCAGGTACAACTAACATTGGGTAGGATGGCAATCCAGGTCATAGCCTGCTATAGGTCCACAACCATGTCCCTAGACTCTCACTCCACATTCCTAAGCACCCTGGAATCTATCAAGGTCCAACCCAACACTTTCATACTAGGAGACTTCAACTACACCCTCATCAACTGGGAAAACTACTCAAACACAAATACACTGGCCCAGTGCTTCCTGGAATTCATCAATTCCAATGCCCTGGACCAGCTTATTCTGGCCCCCACTAAAGGAAGCAACATCCTTGACCTGGTTATTACTAACATGGGTGACAGTTGCTCTACACCAGTAGTCAATCCCTCCCTGGTCAGATCTGACCATAAACTAATCACCACAGAAATCCATATCTCACCCACACCCCCTGCAAAGGTAACCAGCTTGAAAAACTTCTCCAAAGATGACTTTAGGTTCCTAAAAACAGAGGTGGCTAACTTCACAGCACCCATGCCAATGGAAAATAGCTGCATGACTGCCACATCATACACCAATGCACTGTACAAACATGTACATATATGCATGGAACTAGCAATACCCAACAGAACCAAGACACTATCCTCCAAAAAAGGAAGCCAATCTGGTGGTCCCTTGCCATTAATAAACTCTACAACAGAAGGAAGAAACTGTTTCAGAAAAAGATGAAGTCCCAAGACTGGAAAAACTTCCTTATTAGCCTCAACAAAAAGATGAGATCCCTCATCAAATCCTCTAAAGCCAGCTATGAAGGCAGAATTGCGGCAGACACTAAAACAATCACAAAGCCTTCTATAGTTATATCAAGAACTTCCATAGCAATACCCAGATTTTCTCTGAGTTACTGCACAATGGTACCTCCTATACTGAGTCAACAGATATTGCCAACATACTGGCTGACAGATTCAGTGCCAACTTTACCTCTTTCACCCCCCCAAATGACCAATCACAACACTAGAATAATGCCAGGCACCCAGCATTACTGCAGCACAGGTTAAAGCTGCATTGTTCAATGCCAAGAATACAGCTTCCATGGGACACAATAATATCCCTGGCTGTGTTTTACATGAACTACAAAGTGAAATGGGACCACATCTGTGTGCTCTGTTCAGTCACAGCTTCACTTCAGGCTTTGTCCCTACCGAATGGTGCACTGCTACAGTCATCCCTCTCCATAAAGGGAGAGCAACTACAGACACTGGGAATTATCACCCCATTAGCCTGATCAGTCTGATATGTAAAGCTATGGAGCACATCATCATAGACCTCATTAACAAAGATACAGGGAATCTCCAAACTCTAGACCCCATGCAATTTGGCTTTGTGAAAGGGAGATCATGCCTGCTCAACCTGGTTGACTTCTTTGAGGCAGTCACATGGGATGTGGATGAAGGTAAGGCAGTGCATACAGCCTACCTCGATCTGGCCAAGGCCTTTGATACCATTCCTCACTTGGGAATTATTGATAAACTCACCAAACTAGGCATCAACCCCTATATCACTAGGTCGGTTGCAAACTGGCTCACAGGTAGAATACACAGTGTGAAAGTAGTAGGCGCCAAGTCAGACTGCCGACCAGTCACAAGTGGAGTCCCACAGGGATCTGTCCTGGGTCCTCTTCTGTTCAGCATCTACTTCTTAGACGTCTAGGCCAAGACAAAGGGACTCTGGCTGACCAAGTTTGCAGCTGACTGCAAGCTGGGAGCCATTATTAACTCCCTAAGTGATGCAGACATCCTACATAAAGGCCTAACTGAGACCAATGACTGGTGTCGAAACCATGGCCTTAAGCTTAATGCTAAAAAATGTGTCATCATCCCCTTTGGTAAAAACTCAGTTCCCACTAATTACCACATCTGTGGGAGCCCACTGAAAACTGAAGGTATTATAAGAGATCTGGGGATGCAGGTTGAGTGCAACCTCTCCTTCGACCACCACATTGCCACTGTGGTCAGAAAGTCCTTCTATGTGGCACATCTCATTACCAAAGGTTTTGCATCCAGGAAGAAAGAAGTCATCATCTCTCTCTCTCTCTCTCTCTCTCTCTCTCTACTCTTCCCTCATTAGGCCAATCATTGAGTATAATGCCCAATTTGGCATGTACCTCACTAGACACCTGCAGCAGCTGGAGAGCCTATAGAAGTACCTCATGAAGAGGATCCTAGGCATTAAATACATGCCCTACATGGACAGACTCAAAAGACTCCAGCTACCCTCTGTCTCATATCACCTACATAGAGGCGATCTTTGCTTTACTTACAAAGCCATGTCTGACCCAGCTCTGTTAGAAATGCTACATCTAAAGAAATCCCAATCTTTCTGCACCACACACTCTAGAGACCTAAACCTCATTACCACAATCAACAGAACATGCTAGAGGGACAGGGTCCTCACCCAGAGACTGCCCATGCTCTGGAATAGACTTCCCATACATGTCAAGCAGAGCACCTTGCTGTCCCTCTTCAAGAGAAATCTTGATGAGTGGATGGGTAATAGAAAGTTCACCCCGGGGATCACTCCAGTGGCTCTACTTGATAGAGGCACTGGGAACTAATGCTGGGTGGCACAATGCCAGGGCAATTCTATGGGGTAGGCTTGTAAAGGCTTCAGGGCCATTAGCCTAATACACACCTATACACCTATGAACCTATATGTTGTGTGGCACTGACTGACATACCAGCATCAGTTGGAGGTCAGATAGCAGTCTTCTCCAAGGACTTCTGTAATAATCCCTGAGTGGTACTTCACCCTCACAATAGCCATAGAGTGACTCAGCCAGCTCTTCAACTGGAGTCAACACACTACCATGATCAACCACATCACTTTCAACCTGTTCTATTTCTTAAGGCTCTATGTCATGGGTATGCACAGGCATAATGACTGTGTCCAGACTCTGAGCAAGGGATGTAGGATCCACAACTTCAGTGTCAGACAGACCCATGACATCCCCAGATTGCCACTCTTCATCACTGCCATCATCACAAGAGTCTACCAATAATCTGACATCAGGAGGTACAAGTTCCACAGTACAGGTGGCAGGTTTACCTGTGATAATAAGTAATAAAACATGAAAAAGATAGAGAAACAGAAGAAAAAGCTATGATATATAAACTTGAAGTTAAACAACATGTCCAAGTGGAAATAAAAAAGAAGTTTAGGTAGACTTAAAGAAACTTATATACAGTAATAGTAGTAAAATGTTATTCCCATATAATTTGCAGGTGGTCACGGAAGATCAGTACCAGATGTGACTAGACCGACAAAATGGTGATTAACAAGGGAAGATAAGCATTATAATGCAAATGACACAATAAACATCAAATAAATCTGTAGATTAAGAATGATCTTGTACACTTATATCTGTATCCATTTTCTCTTCACTTTCTGTCTCTCCCCCTTATCTCTATCTACCTCACTCTCTCTCTTTCTCCTCCATACCCCTCTCTTGCTCTGCATATATAAAAGAATATTAATATGGCATACCTGGAGTTTGCCCAGTATGCACCGTTTGGTCATCCTCCACCTTAGCAACAATGTCAGTCACTACACTGGAAACTCACTATGAGCTGTCCAGAGCCCTTACAGTGGATAGGAACTCCTTCATCTCAGTCAGTGATGATTCAGAACTAGTAGCCTTCTATTCCTGAGCTAAAGCAGTGGTTCTTTTTTTTTTTTTTGGCTTTGATGATCATGTTACTGGCCCACTGTCTGATTTGGCTATAATCATTCCCATTGCCATCCACAGCATTGACATCATTGACTTTCTGCTGCCAGATAAGTCACTCAAGGACTTGCTAGCTTTGACTTTCTCTAATATGAGTGAGACATGTTAATGGAGTGCTTGCACTATCACCTCATTCTCAACATCAGAGAATGTTGGTTTAAATTATCCAGATTTCTAGGGAGCCATATTACTATATGAGATTGAAAACACACACACAAATATATGTGTCAGAAAATTAAGCAAAGTGACTGGCAACCAAACAAATATGAATAAATGCAGGCATCTTTAACATAAATTAACATATGTTCTCTAGGACTGCACATGTAATACACTAATATAAAATCCCCACCAAAAAACTAAACTAAAAGCAATGAAAAACCTCTTATAAGTATAACAATTATGTATAAGTCTTTACTAAATAGCAGCATTAATAAAATATAAGAACCAAAATGCAGGAATTTAAACATGTTATGATTTGGGATACATTAATGTCAGGCAGATATATATCAAGCTTAACACAGTTGATGGACAAAAATGTTGCTAATACTCATATAACAATATCTTATAACATGTGTTCACATTCTCAGAGAAATGTTACTATAAAGGCAGGTAATATTACCTGAGTTGACTTAAAATAAACAACTGTTTTACATGCTATAACAACACCAATGAACAAACTGCAGACACCATATAACGCTATATGAAATGCAAGCCATCAATAATGTCTAAAAAAATATTTGTAAAGAAACATCACATACCTCTACAGAACTGCTATGAATGTACCAAAGGAATTGCAATTACAGAAGTGAAACAGTAGTTTTGAAGTATGTGGAACTAAGCAGTCTCTCCTACTGCAATACAATTGCTTTACCACCACAATGAGCTTATATTGTACAGATTAACCCCTGCAAGCAATGTGAATATGCAAATCAGGTGTCAGCCCTTTATCATTCATGAATTACTCAATCAGCCCAAAATGCTGGGCAGATAAACATGGTATGAGGACCTAGATGATGCTGTGTAAACAGATTGAGAAGTGTCGGTTGCTAAATGCCTGCATGTGTGAATGATTATTATTACTGCAGAGATAATTAATTCTTTCACAATGTTGCCACTTTGATGTATACTTACTGAGGGTGTGTCAAGGAGAACAGAATTTGCAACAAGTCAAGGAGATTACGATAAATGACTTGGGCAATAACCTTTGTAACAATTGTATTACTGAATGTTTATGGTCTAAATGTGCCTCTTAGTAAAAAATGTATGTAATTTATATCAAGAAGCAATTAAATATGCTAAAACATGTTATCAAAATAAACCAAACTGACATAGTGTTCATGTTAGAAAAAACTGAAAAAGAGAATTCTATTCACAAAAGTAGGGAAGAACAATACCACAAACATTAGTTACTATTGTGACATGAATTATTAGCTTAGCTGTTGCAAATATCCCATTCATCTACATATCTATTGAGAAATTATGAGGGACAGGTGGGAAAAAATGCTTTATCTTTGACCCTTAATGTAAATTCATACACTGTTTCAGCTTATATTCAATCTACTTTCTCTTTCTTATAATGCCTGTGCATGTGAAAAATAGGGAACATAATTGAAATGCCATGGTTCAAGGTTCAAATCTAGAAAGGGTGTTGTTTGTGTGAAAGTAGTGATGTTTAATGTATATATTTTCTTGCTATAAGACAAAAAAGCTGAAAAAAGCACAGAAAGATACATTTTAGATTCATAGGTTTTTATTAGGCTAAAAACCACAAATGCCTTTTTAAGCCTAGCTATGCATCCCAATTCTCTGACAAGTTCTGGTACCCTTGCTAAGTGTAAGCAGGAGTTTGGGAGATGAAACATTTACAGGCAGGGCCTGGGAGATGAAGCATGTATAGGTTGTCTGTGTTCATTAGAGACATAGATGCCAAGCCAGGGATGAATTCCCTGTTCCCCATCCAATTGTCCAAGTTACACTTGAATTGGGTTAGGGAGGAACTCTGCTTCACATGGATAGGGAGCTTGTTCCAGAGACTGGGTAGTCTCTGGGAAACATGCCTGTTTCTCCAGCAGGTTCTCTTTATTATCTGAGACATGGTTTAAGTCGTTATAGGTTTATAGGTTATTACTAAGGTAACTGCCCTTTTGGGTCATTTTAAGCTTAAACAATTATCTCATGTGAGAATCAAACCCTGCATCTTGTGTCTGTAAGGTAAGCACCTTAACCACTATGCCAACCTCCCTCTTACCCTTTAGAATGAGTAATTCTGGTGTTGTTTGTTTTGTGGATATGAAGAAGGTCCATCAGAGTGGGGCCTGACAATGCCCTGTAAGCCAGGCATAGAACTCCCCTAAAAAGCCTGTAGGAGACAGAATACAGGGATAGGGCCTTGAGGTGTTCTGCATAGGACATTTTACTTACACCCTGTATTTTTTTAGTGAGGAACCTCTGTGGACATTTCATTTGTTGGCTCTACCTAGTTAGGTACATACCAAAGAGGGCGTTGTACTCAATGATAGGTCTGAAGAATGATGAATACAGTGGACAATGACATCCATGCACCTAGCTGCCATACCTTTGTTTATAGGTTATACAACATAGAATGATTTCCTTACTACTGTAGACACTTCATGATCAAAGGTTAGATTGCTGTCTATGTGTGTTCCTAAGCCCCTGACTGCTGGGCTAACTCTAAGGGGTGTGTTGTCAATATGATAGTTACCAGGAGTGCATGACTTCCTGAAGGATACTATTATGCATTTCTTGGGATTTTATTTTAGTCTATGGCTCTGACACCAGTTGTTTGTCTGTGTCAGTCCTTCTTGGAGAGCATTTATGTTGGTGTGGGATTCAATGACAGCTCCTAATTTGCAATAATCTGCATATTTAGTGAACCAGAGACCACTGACATTGGCCTTGACTTCAGAAAAGTAAATGCCAAAAAGGAGCGGTCCAAGGACCGATCTCTGAGAGAATCCACTTGTGACTGGCCTCTTTGTAGAGGAGGGCTCCCCAATTCTAACTTCCTGGGTCCTGTCTGTGAGCCATTTGACTATCCACTGGGTGACATATGGGTTTGTACCTAACCTCCTGATTTTGTCAACAATGCCTAAGTGGGATATTGTGCCAAATGCCTTGGCCAGATCAAGGTAACCAGTGTGAACTATTTGCCCTCATCCATTGATTTTGTGATCTTCTCAAAGAAGTCCACCAGGTTGAGTAGGCATAACCTGCCCTTGATAAAACCAAACTGGGTTAGTTCCAATGTCTAGAGGCTTACTATATCATTGCTGATAATTTCAATGATAATTCTTTCCATGGCTTTGCATATAAGGCTAGTGAGACTTATGGGTCTGTAGTTTCCAGGGTCTGTAGATAACCCACCTTTGTGCAGAGGGATGACTGTTGCTGTTCTCCCTTCTTGAGGCACAAAGCCTGTTTGGAGGCTACAGTTAAATAGCCATTCCAGAGGATCTGATAGGGCACACTGTTTAGAAGTCATCCTGGGATACTGGGGCCCATTGATGTAGTGTTCTTGCCTTAGACAGAGCATTAAGGCCCTGTTCCTTAGTGATAGTAGGGGGGAGTTATATTTGATGGTATTTCCTGAGGGGTGGTTGAGGGGGAGAGTGGGGTAAAGTTGGAGCTGAATTTGTTGACCAGTAGGTTTGTTGTATCTTCTGGTTCAGTATAGGTGGCTCCATTTATGATGAGCACTCACACAATTGTGTATTGCCTTTCAGGTTGCAGACATAGCTAAAGAATGCCTTGTGTTTGTCCTTGGCCTAGGTGGCCAAATTTACCTCAAATTTGGATTTGGTAGACTTTATTTGCACTCTGAGTTGTTTGTTTAGTCTGGCAAGAGTGCTTTTATCCTGCTGTATGCTGCATCTTCTAATTTTGCCATGATTTTTTAACTTCTGTGATACAGCCTTTTTGTGATTCCAGAGTTTGTGATTCCACCAGTGTGTCTTGTTTTTTGAGTTAGTTCTGTACGTCTTACTTGTTGGTAGAGCTGCCTCGATGCAGCTATTAACATGTTTGTATAGGGTTCCTGAAAAAAAATCTGCATAGGCAGTAGTGTTCTCAGCATTTATGTGGGCTTAAAATTTTGCCATGTTATCACTTAATAGGTTCATAGATTAGTACTAGGCTAATTGCCCTTGCAAGCCATTTTAAGCCTAGCCAATTATCCCTTGTGAAACTCAAACCCTGCACCTTGTGTTTGTAAGGCAAACACCTTAACCATTAGGCCACCCTCGCAAACTAATAGCAGGAAGTAAGCCTTAGAGTAGTTCCTGAATATTCTAAGGTTAGCTGCAGGTCCAGATTTTATTTTTACCTCAAAGGAGGCCATTTTGTGCTCTGATTTTTATCAGTGAAGACATTACACTAGGGGTTATGCAGCACTCTCCCATATTAGTGAGGACCAGATCTAGTATAGTTCCATCCCTGGTTGATGTATTGACAATCTAGTCCAGTGAGTTTGTGTTTACAAAATCTAGGAATTTCTGTGCCTGTATGCTTGGTGTCATATAGGATTCCTAGTTAATAGTGGGGTAATTAAAGTCACCCATGAATATGGCATTGGGTGGGATGGTGAGTGCTCCTAATAAGTTTAAATACATGGTATCGGTTTCTTGGGTCATAGAGGGTGACCTATACCTTGCAAGGAAGTGGTATTGGATTTTGCCTATGGTGATTTGAAAATGGAGTAGTTCATGTGCATTGTTCTGTTTGACCAGTCTTGATGTATATTTACATTTGATGTAAATTGAGACACCTCCACCTATAGTCCTTGTCTGTGTAGTACCGGTCCAAATGAGTGGAAGGCATTATACCCTTGCATTGTTGGTGTGCTTTCCATGGCATTAAACCATGTTTCAGTGATTGCACAGATGTCAGCCTTCTCTATGGTGAAGAGAGATTCCAGGAGTAGAGTTTTTTGTTTACACTCCTAGCATTGAGCAGTAATACCTTTAGATTTTCTTGGTTTTGATTTGGAAGCACTTTCAGTTTGGCTTTGCCTAAAAAAGGCACTATGGGGGAAGGCTATGTTTTAGCTAATGTTTGAAAGCCTAGATATGAGATGTGCAGGCCATCCTTGGCAAAGCAACGTGGTCTGCTGACCATCTCCTTCTATGCTGACAAATATTGCACCCCCTTAGAATGACTCTGGAAACTAAGCCAATTATTAAAGTCAGTCATCTTTTGTTTATATTGTGGCTTCATTCTTGGAGAATGTAAAATGCTGCTCAATGCTAGGCTCATACCAGCCTGAGACACATGTTCCAAGAGCTCTATGATGTCTCTCTTCATATAGTCTAGGGAGATGCATCTCAGTTCATTTACATCCACATGGAGTATGACTAACTCATACTGGTACTTGTGGTCCAATGATCTTTGTGCATGTGTAATGTGGTGGAGCCTAGCCCCTCATAAGTAACTGACCATGAGTTTCTCCTTACTCAGCCTAGTGAGAAGGACATCAGTGTGTCTCATGATGTAGTCTTCAATGACCTGAATGTTGGATTGTGTGGTGACTTACCTTATGGGCTTAGACATAGACGCTCAATGAGATGTGGCTGTATGTGTTGATGTGGGTGTTGTTTTACAAGAGTACATTTGGGGCTGTTGAGGATATTTCTTATATGTACTTCATTTAGAAGGTCTTTGGGGTTTAGGAATGTTACATTTAAGTGGCTTAGTATATGTGAGTCTATATATCTGTTTTGAATTGTGTGTGATGGGTACAACGTGTGTACTACTGACAACCTTATTGAAATTAGGATTACTTTTATCTGAGAGTTTTGCCTCCAGTGACATTGTGCAAATACATCTCTCACATACCATATCAGTTTGTTTGAGAATTAACTGGTTGTCGGTAAACATGAGGCAATTTCTACCTTGCCTCAGGATGCCCATATCAACCAAGTTGGTAAAGGAGATAGTGGGGAAGTTTATATCCATGGTAACAGATGCTTTGTTATTGATTAGATAGTTGGAGTGAGAATATAAAGCAATGCCAGGAATATCTGGTTTGCAACTCTGAGGATAGTGATAGTGTCTGAGGACATCCTCTCTGCAATAAAAAACCCCACTAAAAGATTAGTCTCCTCTACAGACACAACTGCTTCCTCAGCCCATTTACCCGTCAAACCTTGGCATCCACCTTTCCGCTCCCTTCCCTTATGTATGGTGCCCCTCTGTTTACCAATCTCCACCTTGGCTTATATTCCAAACTTGAATCCTGTGACCACAAGATCTGCAAATTTGCAACCAATTCAAAATACTCATCCCACCACTGCCACTCCCTCCTCACCCTCAATTGGCTTGAACTACCCAACTACCTTAGTGACCTACAACTCACCATTGCCGACAAGCTCATCTTTAAAACTGCAAACTGCCCATCTCTCACTTCATCCTTAAAACCCTACATACCCAACTGCCCACTCAGATCCACAAACCAAAATCTCCTGCAGATCCACAAACCAGCATGACCTCCTGGCCATCTACTAATGTCCCACTCCTTAGCTAAAAAGTGGAACTCTCTCCCCCCTCACATACGCAACCTACCAAACCATGTAAATTACAAATCTCAGCTATTCTCTCATCTAACAGTTAAATGGGAATGCCCATGTCAGCATAAACCCCTCTCAACCCCCTCTCTTCTACCCTGTACTGAAATCATCTCCAACTACCACTACTACTGCCTCATCTCAACCTAAAAAAATCCTTTCCCTACATGGGACTGAATTTCTTTCTGCTATCTAATGTACTATATTTTCAACAGCAACTAGCCTGGTACTTCTTCCATGCAAAATGGTTCAGCTAACCTGTAAATGGATAGCAGCTACTATTTAAATGTTAACTTACTAAGAGCTTACTGACATAATGTCCTCTGTAAATGCTGAACTTACCTAACCTGCAAAGGTCTAGTAACCTTATGTTTTAAATGTTAACTTTTTAAGTGCTTATTACATAATGTATTATTCTTCTGTAAAGGCTTGATAGTTTTTATGAATCTTTTTTTGTATTCTTTGTAACTTGTAGCTTGCAATATCTTGGATCTTTTCTCCCCTGGCCTCCACTGAAAAGGTTTTTTTTTATGGCTTAGTGGACTTCCCCTGTCACCAAACTTAAATACATAAATACATACATACATACATACATACATACATAAATAAATAATAAATAGTGCTTTTCACTGCAAACTAGTTGTCCTGTGTGCAACTAAATATTAGTGACATTTCAATAGTGCTTTTACAGGTAAAAATGTCACTCAAGATGTCTGTGTCTATCCCAGGCACTGCCAAACACTTGAAGGGAAACTAATAAGTAGACCCTCAAAATTTAAGAATAAAAAATGTATGTAGATATTCTGAAGTTAGAAACAAATCAAACAGTACTTACTAAAAACAAAGAATTAGTTTATCAAGCATGATGAAAAGAGGAGAGTCACATGAATGGCTGCTGCCTGGCTACTACTAGTGCTGGTCTCACCACAGCTTCACTCTTCTGGGATACAATGCTCCTTTGCTTCCTCTCTCACCAGAAGCAAAACATTAGCACCAATACCTAGATGAGAAGTAGGCCACAGCCTGTTTGGTGATCCACAGTCTTATTCCAGATGATTCAAGGGTTGGTAGTGTTGTTGTAGCTTTTTCCTGGAAGATGCCTTGAATAGTAACAGGTCCAATCAGGGATATCAAACACAGACACTCACTGCCCAACCAGAAACAGTCAGGAATCTATGCACTCTAGTACTACTCTCACCAGGAGTAGAATATAAGCACAGATTCCAAACTGTTACCTATTTATTAGGCTTTCCGGTGATCAGCAGTCTCCAGGAAATAATGTTCTTGTGCTCCCTTTCTCACCAGGAGAAAACAGAAGCACTAATCCCAAGATTATCCCAAACTACAACATAGGAGGTAATCCCCTGAAATCTAAAGAAGAAATAAGGGATCTAGGGACCCAAGTAGATAGTCAGTTTTCCTTTGATAACCATGTTGCCAAAGTGGTTAGAAAATCATTCTATGTGACCCATCTGATCACAAAAGGGTTTGCATCAAGATCTAAGGATGTAATGGTGCCCCTCTACTCTTCCCTCATCAGACCCATTATTGAGTACAATGCACCAATTGGAATGTACCTGGCTAGACATCTCCAGCAGGTGGAGAGACCACGGAGGTACCTAACCAAGAGGATTACCGGCCTCAAACAGTTGCCCTATGCAGCACGATTGAAAAAGCTAAGACTGTTCTCTGTTGCATACCGCTTTCTCAGAGGCGATCTCTGTCTAACGTACAGAGTCATGTCCAACCCAGAATTGTTGAACATGCTCCATCTTAGCAAAACCAAATCTACTCGAGCTACACGCTCTAGGGATATAAACCTCAACACAACAATGAATAGAACATGCTGGAGGGATAGATTCCCTTTGCAGAGACTTCCCTTACAATGGAACAGGGTCCCTATCTACATAAGACTGAGCCCCTCACTATCACTCTTTAAGAGGAACCTTGATGAGTGGATGGGTAACAGCAAGTTCACACTGGGGATCACAGCAACAGCACTACTAGATAGGGACCAAGGGTACTAGCTGCTAGTACAAGGGTCTAGGGAATTACTAAAGGGGTGGTGAATACTGCACAACATGGCTGGGCTAATATATGCCTTTGGGCAGATAGCCCAGTACCAACCTATGAACCTATGACTACTGAGAGGCAGGATGTGAGCTCTCCAATAACTGGTGGTCTAGCAATAGATGTTGCAGAGCTTAAAGGTAAGATGGAAAAAATGGGTTAATATCCTAAGCACTGTAGTATGCAGTAGGTAGTTAGATATGAAAGAGGGAGTAACTTAGGCTTTAGCTGTCTAAGTAGACAGACACTAATTTTAAAAGAGCAAGATAGACTGAAAGGTGGTAAGCATTTTGTATTCTGATAGTAACGAACTTCTGCAAATTCAAATTTATGGTCTCAACCATATGAGGTTCGAACTTGCAGAAGTTCGACTATCTAATAGGAAACCTTTTTGTGCTTACTCACAACAGCCAGCAAAAGGGGAGAAGGAAGGAGATATGTGGTCAAGTTAACATAAGGGGCAGGAAACTAAAAAGACACAAAAAAATTCTGTGTGACTCACAAAAGACACAGCTGTGGTCTCTTTCCTACTTGTAATATGCAATTAAAAGCAGAATACAAGTATAGCACATTGTAAAGGAAACAAATCACAATACACGAAATAGAAGAAGGGAATAAAGTAATACAAAATACAAGAAAGTAAAGGCAAACTAACCTTTACCTCACAGCAATTTGTGGCAGAGTCTGGGTGAGCTGTTCCAGTAAAACTTTGAAATGTTTTATTTTACCCTTTAAATAGAATGTTTAGCTCCTAGCTCCACCCTCAGTTCACAGATAATTAACCTTAATTGATGTGTTCTAACTTCTGTGCGACTCCTTAATTGACCTGTTCTAATTCCTGTGTGACTCACAAGAGGCACAGCTGTGGTCTCTTTCCTAGTTTTAATACGCAATTAAAAGCAGAATGCAAGTATAACACAGTGTAAAGAAAACATGTCACAATACATGAAGTAGAAGAAGGCAAAAAAGTAATACAAAATACAAGAAAGCAAAAGCAACCTAACTGTTCCCTCACAGCAAGTTGTGGTAAAGTCTGGGTGAGCTTTTCCAGTAAAACTTTGACATGTATTTCACCCCTTAAATAGGAGGTTTAGTTCCTAGCTGCACCCTCAGTTTACAGATAATTAACCTTAATTGATGTGTTCTAACTGCCTTAACTGACCTGTTCTAATTTCTGGGTGACTCACAAGAGGGACAGCTGTGGTCTCTTTCATAGTTTTAATATGCAATTAAAAGCAGAATACAAATAAAACACTGTGTAAAGAAAACAAATCACAATATACAAAATAGAAGAAGGCAATAAACTAATACAAAATGCAAGAAAGCAAAAGTAAACTAACCTTTCCATAACAGCAACTTGTGGCAGAGTCTGGGTGAGCCTTTCCAATAAAATACTTTATTTATTTTTTTTGCTTCATTCTTTGTACCCCTCTTGGGATTGTACACCAGGGACTGTCAATGGTCACTAGCAGTTAATGATGATTCCCTTCTAAAAGCAAAAACTCAAATTTTTATTTGGAATGCCATCAGTAGTGCAAATAAGACTGGCACTGGTGCACTGATATCAGCATGCTATACAGTACTGAGTAAAGAAAATGCATCTGTCCACTACCTGTCTCTGTGGCACAAGCTGTAAATACATTTATTTGGCAGTAACAGCAGATGTAATAGTGGTTTCAGATCTAGACTACTGATTTACAGTTATGGGGTCAGTTTAAGTATTGACAGAGATGTTTGTATATGAATTGAACAGCCTAAGTCTGTGTTATAAATGTTAAATATGTAACCAATAGTCCTTGTGATTTGCTGTTATAAATATTTTGTTGGAAACCCAGCTATTCTTATTAATAACATCATTTGATATGCATTATGCAAAATATGACAGTTTCAAAAGTGTTATAACTGAAAATCAGTGATATATGGAATGGGGAAATATTGTATATATAACATATGTATAATTTATGCTATGTTACTTATTCATATCTCCCAAGTAGTAATCATGATAGTAATACATTCCCTTTAAATGCATGTCATGAGTATTTGTATAAGCTGTGTCAAAAATGAGCTAATGTCATCTGCTGTGTGTTCCCATTCTCAATAACTGGCATTACCTGAAGGCCTGAAAGTGTTCAATAGAAATGCAAGTTATGATGTAGCAAACAGATGTTAAAAGGATGAATGTGTCAGGTTAATCCTGCAAGTACTATGTTCATTGCTAGATATACTGCATAACTGGTTTATTTTTAGTTTTAATGTTTTTGGCTTCTGCTTTTGTGCACTATTTGGCAGTGTGCAATGACCGTTCACATCTGAAGGCAAAAAATCAAAAATTGAATTTGGGTTTTTTTCTATAGTATAAATGGGTCAACCGTCATTGCACTGCTGTCAGCACCATGGATAATACTGACTGAACAAAATGCATCTGTCAACTACCTATCTCTGTGGCACAAGGCATAACTGTAATGAGTTTGAATAAAGGTAATGTAGGGTTTGAATCTAGATTATAGATTATTTTACTGAGGGGGTCAGAAGAAATATTGTTACACAGTTTTCTTTACTAATGTAAATTTAAATATAAATAATTACAAACAGGAAATTGGCAACACAACTATCATTAATGATTGCTACATAAGTCAAATATTATGTTTGTAAATTATGTTCAGCATAACAATGATGACAGTTAATGTAAAATGCACCTGCATAGGTATAAACTGTACAGTATGTATTTAAAATGAGTATAACTCATCACATAAAAAATGTATTCACAACCACAAACACTGACTTTTACACAGAACTCCATTACCATTATTTTATTTATTTATTTATTTATTTATTTATATTTGTTGACCGGGAGTGTCCGACTGGACGTAGATCCATTTTCAGCAGAGGTCTGGGGAGAAAAGCTCCACAGTTAAAATAAACAGACAGTAGTTACATTGGATTACATAGCGATTAACAATTTACATAGCAATTACTTACAACATATTTACAGATGAAGAACATAGTACATCAGTAGGCAACTAGAATCTTTATCTGTGAAGTACATAACAGACATTAACAAATGTTACAACAAGAAGTTCCTGCTGTATAATAAGTACTAGGCTTATGAGCATCTGAGCTTGCTATAATCAAGGTAGTTAGTGGAGTGGAAAGAAAGATAGTGGTTGGATGGGATGGGTGATATTAGAGTGGGAGTTGCAAGGGCATAGCCAGCATGTTTTTAGGTGCACTTTTAGTAAAGTTTTGAAGTGGGTGCATGATGGTATGGAGGTAATTGTGGGTGGGAGGGAGTTCCATAATTTGGCTATGGTGCAAGAGAATAGTGCTTCACCAGCAGAGTTATTGGCTTTAGTGATCTGCAAGTGATTTTTGTTGCTGGAGCTTAGTGGTCTGGTGGTGCAATAGGGTTGGAGTAGATTCTGGAGGGATTGGACATTTAGTGGATGGTTTACTAGTTTATGGGCGAGTGAGAGTTGATACCATTGAAGGAGGTGAGGGAGTTCAAGCCAGCCCAGTTTAGCAAGTGAGAGACAGTGGTGACTACGGTAGGATGCCCCTGTGGTGAATTTGGCGATTTTGTTGTAGCAGGTCTCTAGCTTGTTTAGATCGCATTGCCTTAGGTTGGTATATATTGGAGAGGCATAAAGTAGGGTGGAGATAAGGTGGGAATTTGGTATTGAAATCTTTGTTGCTTTGGTGAGAAGTTGCTTATTTCTGTATAATGCTCCTAGTTTTTTGTGGACTTTTTTATGGTCATGGATATGTGAATGTCAAATTCTAGTTTATTGTCTATTTCCACTCCTAGCAATTTGATGTGTTCAGTTGGGTATATAATGGTGTTGTCTTTTGCTGTGATGTTAAAGTGAGAGCTGTTTTGAGTATGTTTGGTGGGTTGGAAGATGACCTGTTTAGTTTTGTTTGGGTTGAGTATTAATTGGGCATCGGACAACCAAGTTTCAATAGAGGAAAAGGCTTCCAGTGTGACTTTTTGCAGTTTGGGTAGGGACTGGGCTGAGCAAATGATGAGACCATGTTAGTTGCTCTTATGATTGGGCTGGAAACAATCAGGTAACAGAGTTAACTGATAAATGAACATATGATAGTGACAAGGGTGGTTGTAGTTTTAAACATGGTGCCTGCCACAGATAATATTTATTAACTTTGGGATTGTCTTAAGGTAATAAACAGGGAAGGGGTAGGGGAGACCAAGGGTGTGAGCAGGCATATCTTTGTACTGCTGCTAATGAGCCAAAGCAAAGACAAGTTTGTGCTTAAGAAACAATCACAATTGACCAAGGACTGCTCTGAAACTGTAAGTCATTTCTTAACCATTTCTCAGGTGGAAAACAGGATAACCTTGTATCAGTATGCTACTGTGATCTCAGTTTAAATTAACAAACACACAGTATTGATCAGTTATGGATACTATTTGCTAACAGAAGGGAATAAGAGAGAAAGTGGAAGATGAGTGTGTGTGTGTTTGTGTGTGTGTGTGTGTGTGTGTGTGTGTGTGTGTGTGTGTGTGTGTGTGTGTGTGTGTGTGTGTGTGTGGCATCTAATTTGTCTGAAATATGTATACCTCAACTTATAGCTTAAAAAAAGTAAGTTCTCCTGGGGCATGCACAGTTAATAAACAATATTTACCATCTTATCCTTCTTTTTTTGGGTCTATATTAGATTATCAAAGTTTCAGAACTTTGAACACCATATGCTCGACACCATATGATCGAAGTACTGAAACTTCGAAAATCTAAAAAAAAAAAAAAAACAAAGGAAAGTAAACTAACAGTGTTTAAGCAGGGGGCAAGCCCCCCCTGCACTCCCCACACCCCCTGCTACTTAAATATACCAACTCTGAGGTCACGCTACAGCGTAGGAAAGGGAAATCTTCCCTCTCCGCACCATACTCCATTAAAGTGCGATCTTGGAGTTGGTATATTTAAGTAGTGGGAGGTGTGTGGAGTGCAAGGGGGCTTGCCCCCCTGCTTAAAGCAGTTACTTTTGTTTTTTTGTTTTTTTATTTTTGTTTTAGATTTTCGAAGTTTCAGTACTTCGATCATATAGTGTCGACCATATGGTGTTTGAAGTTCTGAAACTTGGATAATCTAATATAGACCCCTTTTTTCTTATGGGTTCACTTCTCATGGGTTTGATTCCCAGTGGATATTAGTCAATCTTTGCATTGTGCAAGTCCCAACAACCCATTATGTCCCAGTTTATAACATTTTATCTCTAAACAATGATTATAAAAAACATCATAATGCATTTCATTATTTAACAGTGGAAGCATGTGTAAATAGGGTGATCATCACACACGTCTTGCTGCTATATTTCTCACCTTCTCTGTGTTTTGATGGAGTCATTCCCAGTGTCTCTGTAAAGCTATTTTTGTACTTCAAAATGCTCACATGCTTGTGGCAAGGCTGTGCATTGCTGCTCAGAGGCTGGTAGATGTGAGATCTGAATTGGGTTTCAATTCAGACATAGTTCTAAGTGCCCTTCAATAAGCATGGCAGGTGAAGGTTAGGATGCTGCTCCATGTAGAGCACAAAGGGGGTGTGAAGATGGGACCAGGAATTTTGTGACTCTCCTTGTCAAGAGTTACAGTTGTAGTCTTCTTCAGGGGGACTATACCAGGCCTCAGCACAAGGCTGAGGCTTGGAATGGCTTGGCTAGGGCTGTCTCCGGCACTAATGGAATTCCACATACAGTGGAACAATGTTATTACCATTACAGTGACATAAAGAGTTATACAGTGACATAAGTTGCTTTTATGACGGGGCTGTAAACAATCAGGTAACAGAATTAACTGATAAATGAACATATGATAGTGACAAGGGTGGTTGTAGTTTTAAAAATGGTGCCTGCCACAGGTAATATTTATTAACTTTGGGATTGTCTTAAGGTAATAAACAGGGAAGGGAGGAGGGGAGAACAAGGGTGTGAGCAGGCAGTTCTTTGTACTGCTGCTAATGAGCTAAAGCAAAGACAAGTTTGTGTTTAAGAAACAATCACAATTGACCAAGGACTGCTCTGAAACTGTAAGTCATTTCTTAACCATTTCTCAGGTGGAAAACAGGATAACCTTGTATCAGTAGGCTACTGTGGTCTCAGTTTAAATTAACAAACACACAGTATTGATCAGTTATGGATACTATTTGCTAACAGAAGGGAATAAGAGAGAAAGTGGAAGATGAGTGTGTGTGTGTGTGTGTGTGTGTGTGTGTGTGTGTGTGTGTGTGTGTGTGTGTGTGTGTGTGGTTAAAGTAACACAGCCACAGGCATCTAATTTGTTTGAAATATGTATACCTCAACTTATAGTTTAAAAAAGTAAGTTCTCCTGGGGCATGCACAGTTAATAAACAATATTTACCATCTTATCCTTCTTTTTTGGGTCTATATTAGATTATCAAAGTTTCAGAACTTTGAACACCATATGCTCGACACCATATGATCGAAGTACTGAAACTTCGAAAATCTAAAAAAAAAACAAACAAAGGAAAGTAAACTAATAATGTTTAAGCAGGGGGGCAATCCCCCCTGCACCCCCCCACACCCCCTGCTACTTAAATATACCAACTCTGAGGTCACGCTACAGCGTAGGAAAGGGAAATCTTCCCTTTCCGCACCATACTCCATTAAACTGCAATCTTGGAGTTGGTATATTTAAGTAGCGAGGGGTGTGGGGAGTGCAAGGGTGCTTGCCCCTCTGCTTAAAGCAGTTACTTTTGTTTTTTTTTGTTTTTTTATTTCTGTTTTAGATTTTTGAAGTTTCAGTACTTTGATCATATAGTGTCGACCATATTGTGTTCGAAGTTCTGAAACTTGGATAATCTAATATAGACCCCTTTTTTCTTATGGGTTCACTTCTCATAGGTTTGATTTCCAGGGGGTATTAGTCAATCTTTGCATTGTGCAAGTCCCAACAACCCATTATGTCCCAGTTTATAACATTTTATCTCTAAACAGTGATTATAACAAACATTATAATGCATTTCATTGTTTAACAGTGGAACATGTGTAAATAGGGTGATCATCACACACATCTTGCTGCTATATTTCTCACATTCACTGTGTTTTAATGGAGTTATTCCCAGTGTCTCTGTAAAGCTATTTTTGTACTTCAAAATGCTCACATGCTTGTGGCAAGGCTGTGCATTGCTGCTAAGAGGCTGGTAGATATGAGATCTGAATTGGGTTCCAATTCAGACATAGTTCTAAGTGCCCTTCAATAAGCATGGCAGGTGAAGGTAAGGATGCTGCTCCATGTAGAGCACAAAGGGGGTGTGAAGATGGGACCAGGATTTTTGTGACTCTCCTTGTCAAGAGTTACAGTTGTAGTCTTCTGCAGGGGGACTATACCAGGCCTCAGTACAAGGCTGAGGCTTGGAATGGCTTGGCTAGGGCTGTCTCCAGCACTAATGGCATTCCACATACAGTGGAACAATGTTATCACCATTACAGTGACATAAAGAGGTGCAATCTGGAACTCCTGAACTGATGGCTGGATATATTTATGAATGCAAACACCTCTAAGTTTCAAAAATTTAGTGACTCATCACCAGTCAATCATATAGGTTCATAGGTTTATAGGTTCATACTAGGCTATCTGCCCTAGGGCATTTATAAGCCTAGCCAGAGTGTGTTTGGCTTTCGCCACCCATTTTAAATTAATTTTGCTATGCCCTTTTTCGAGGTTAGTATACTGTGCCTCTGTCTAACAGTGACAAAGAAGTGATACCCAGGATAAACCTACGATCTCCCATCCACTCATCAAGATTCCTCTTGATGAGAGTCAATGAGGGACTCTGCCTAACCTGGACTGGGATTTTATTCCAGAGTGAAGGGAGCCTCTGGTTTATGAATCTGTTCCTCCAGCATGTCCTATTTATTTCAGTTCTGAGGTTCAAGTCTCTCGAGCATGTAGCTCGATGGGATTTGGATTTTCTGAGGTGCAGCATTTGCCAGCCAATACATTTTGTACAGCTGCTGAAACTATTTCCCTAAACAGACATACATATTAGGAGAGATTGGCTCACCTTGATGAGGCACGAGGTAAGTATTCATCAGGTTTGAATTCAAACCAGATCAAACTTTTTAGGGCATCAATCCATATCAGCTTGAGAAGGCATACGTAACCTTTATATCAAACATACATGCCTGCTCCAGTAGTTATTGATGATTGCATTTGGCAATGAGTACATTAACTTAGATGTGTGTGGTATTACAGGATAAAATGTATAAATTAATTAAATTACATTATTAAGTGGATTTATGTCATTTCAATGCATATATCTGAAATGGCATACTCAAATAACTGTTTCCAAATTATAATAGGACTGAAACTGCTGTATTTGATGACACACTCATGCCTTCACATCATATCTGGATGTGACAAAGGTGAACATAGTTATGTGCCATATTTGTTTATGTACTGAAATAATAATGTGACATGGCATTGATGTTATCTGTGGTTTGTCCCCCCCCCCAGCTTTCTTTTCTATTTTGGTGTAAACATTGCTGGTACAACACAAATGGCCATCATCAGAAGAAGCTAGACTGACCACTGGGGTTTGGTACACCATATCTCTACAGGTGGCTGCAGCAGCACCACCACAGGCAGCATAGACTCCCAACACAGCTGGGTCCCAACCTGTCAGCATTGTCTCCACAACTCCTGCTCCAACTGCATCAGGCACCACAGACAGACAGTTGCCTGTCTGCTGGTGCAATGTTATCCATTACTATTGGAGGTAATGATCTTGTTACCTGTCAGGAACTGACAGGGCTGATGGAGGACATCATGGGGCGAGGCTTTGGTTCATAAGGTCATAGGTTAGTACTAAGCTAACTGCCCTTGCGAGCCATTTTAAGCCTAGCCAATTATCCCTTGTGAGACTCAAACCCTGCACCTTGTGTTTGTAAGGCAAACACCTTAACCATTAGGCCACCCTCCCAAGCTAATAGCAGGAAGTAAGCCTTAGAGTAGTTCCTGAATATTCTAAGGTTCTTACTCTCTGCTTGACCCCCATTTTCACCACTTACCTATCAACCCCTTTTTTGCATATTTAATCTGGTCAAGTATAGAATCACATGTGTCACACATGGCAAGAAATGACCAATAAAAAAGCCATCACTTTTCATCCTCAGCATTTGTGCAGAGCTTGACATTGTATACCAGTTCCGAGTGATGATAAATGGAGTCAGTGGTGATGTTATTCATTCAAATGTGCACTGTCACTATTGTAAACAAACATCTGTGGCTTGTGATCTTATGTAGTCAGTTCAAAACCCAATGTAACTCCAGAAACTCAGTTGTGTCACTGTGTGGGTGTAAATGGCGTACCTCTAAAGACCCACACTCCCACCAAACCTTCTGGCAACTTAGAAATGAAACTAAAAGAATGATCTTAAATGATAAAAAAAACTTCTTCCTCCACCTCCAACACAAACACCTTAATAATCCACAAAAACTCTGGGCAGGCTTAAACAAGCTCCTGCACCCAGGCCAGGCAACCACCCCCACTCCAACAACTTGCAAACAACAGTGCCCTGTAAACATTGCTAACACATTCAATAGTTTCTTCACAGAAACTATACAATCCCTGGCCACACAATTCAAACAAACAACCAGCCCACTCCACTACCCATGCCAGCAGAATACAACAACTACATCAGATCATCTATTTACCTTTGATCCAGTACCCATATCCTTTATAACATCTCTTCTTAAAAAACTAAAACCCACTAAGCTAGCAGCTGACCTTCTCCCAGCTGAGTTTCTGCAAAAAGCAGCTGAGGCCATTTCCTATCCCGTCTCCATAACCATAAACCGTACCTTGTCAGAAGCCTTCATCCCCTCCATATGGAAAATGTCCCACATTATTCCTCTCCATAAAGGTGGTAGCTCACTAGAGCTAACCAACTACAGACCTATAGCTATACTCTCACCCCTGGCCAAAATTATGGAAAAGTGTGTCCACAAACAACTGATGGAACACCTCACCAAAAATAAAATTCTAGCTAACTCCCAACATGGCTTCAGGCCAAATCACAGTACCACATCAGCCCTACTATCCTTTTCTAATACCATCAATAACTTCAGAAACAATAATAAACTATCATCTGCTCTTTTCTTAGACCTCTCCAAGGCCTTTGATATGGTGAACCACATTCAACTCCTCCATACATTAAAAAAACTATCACTCAGCAATTCCACGCTGAAATGGTTCCAATCCTACCTGTCCAATAGGCAACAGGCTGTTCTATGGCAGGACCAATTATCTACATGCCTACCTGTTACACTTGGAGTTCCCCAAGGATCTATTCTTGGCCCTCTTCTCTTCACCATCTTTGTTAATGACCTGCCCACAATCACCCCCCATGCCACATGCATTCAATATGCAGATGATTCGACTATCATCAGCACTGCCTCCAACCTGGCAAACCTCACTGCTTCAACCCAAGACACCTTCAACCTAATAGTAGAATGGTTCTCAGGTCGACCACTAGTTCTCAACCCCAACAAAACAAACCTACTTACTTTCTCACCCACTAACAAGGCTCTTCCCCACCTTCTCTATTACATCCTCCAATGGAATCACTATATCACCAGAAGCTCACACAAAGCTATTAGGTGTTACCATTGATAACTCCCTTAAATTTGACACCCATTTCAATCTTACCATCAAAACCGTCAATAAAAAGCTTGGCTCTCTCTATAAAGTAAAACACTTTCTCACTCCTCATGCTAAAATTACAATTGCCAGCACACACCTACTATCAACTCTTTTCTATGCCTCCCCCCTCTTTACAAACCTAAACAAGACAACCCTTAACAAACTTGCTTCTTGTTACAATCACATAGCTAGATTTGCCACAAATTCCACCTTTAGAATGCACCACTGCACTAACTTGAAGCAACTAGGGTGGCTAGAGTTTTCTAGCCAACTCCATTTCAACCAACTCAAAATGGCTCACCAGATACTGTATCACCCAGAGAAAACACCAGCTCTGAAAAACATCATTCACCCCTATATTAACCTGCAATCTTTACGCTCCTCCAATAAGATCTTAGCTCAAACTACCAAAGCCAATAATTCTGCTGGGGATTCTCTATTCTCAAACTTTGTAGGTAAAATGTGGAACTCCTACCACCATGCTCACCTCAGAACCTTCACTCCTACAATTCAAAAAAGCTTAAACTCCATCTCAATACTCTCTGGCAATGTCCCTGTTCCAAACCTGATTAACCACTATCATTTACCCTTCTCTTACCTCACTATCCTTAACCGCTTTTTAACAAGGCGCCTTGCCTTTGTAACTGATCTATGTTTTTTTGTTATATGCTGCTGTTTTTTTTTTTCCCAAGATGTGATGTATCTTTATATTGTATTTAGAACTCAACTATCTTCCTTTTTTTTGCATTAACAATGTTCATATGTCTGTTATGTACTTGGAGCTTTTCTCCCCGGGCCTCCGCTGAAAATGGACATGTATCCAGTCGGACTCTCCCGGTTAACAAATGTAAAATAAAATAAATAAAATAAATAAATAAATAAATGCACATGTAGACAAGAATGCTTTTACCCAGATATCTGATGTGTACATATGTATCTGGAGAGATCATTTTCTTTCACTACTTTCTATTCATTTTAGCACAGACAACTCTCTGTTAAACAATGATGATGCATTTGTTGAAATGTGCTTCATCTAAGCATAGAATTAAGCCTTATCCTGAGGCTTGAGGAAATGCTACAGTGTTCTGTAGCTTGTTACCTCAGTAAGCCATGGGTTTGAGTCCAGGATTATCTACTCATTGTGCATGATTGTGCTTCAACAGACACAGTGATGACTGAATTACGCATCAGACATGTTTGGGTATGCCTACTATCATGCAATATTTTGTGACAAGGAAACAGATAACACCACTATGTGGCCGCAGTGGTGCAGCGGTTAGTGTTGTTGCCTCACAGCAAAAAGCTCTCCGGTTTGATCCTCGGCTGGGGTCCTCCCTGTGTTTGTGTGGGTTTCCTCCCAAAGACATGCTGTAGGTGGATTGGACACTCTAAATTGGCCCTAGGCATGAATGTGTTCCTTCTGTGGAAGGTTGGGCACTGGGCTGGCAACTTGACACTGCAAGACTCCACTGCCAATCATGAGGTGATCCCTAACCAGGAAAAGCTGAAAGAAGAGACAGATCACACCACTCTTTTAGTTAATTTACAGGCACACATATGCCTTGTAGCAATAAGATGATGTAATGCCTTCAAGTACACACTATGTCACAATTGTAGTAAGACTTTTCCTGTGGCACATGCCATCTTCACAATATCATGCAGCTTATGTGGTCACTGCTCAAAACACTCAGTGACTGAATATTATCAGTGTGTGTCAGTATACTGTTATGCAGCAATTGCTTTCACCACAGCTGTAATGTGTACAATTACAGGAGAGGGGCTCTCCAATTACTTTTACCTCAAACAACTGCTTTGCAATACAGTGATGATGTCTAACTTCAAATATGTTCTATGTCACAGCTGTGATAAGAATTTATCTGTGGCATGCATGGTTAATACACAAGTCTGTACCTTGTGAAGTTACCTAAGTCGCTGTTCAACTCCAGTGAAGGACAACATTATGTGAGTGTACTGATGTGACACATGTAGCATTGCATCAAGTTATTTCTATCCAGGTTTATGTTAAAAAACACCTTGCAACTCACTGGGGATTTCATACCTGTCAAATAGGCATTCCGTGATTCTTGTGGTGAGTGCTTATGTGGCTCCTGCAATTAATACTGACTTGTATAGTACATCTATGCAGATAGATTTGCTCTAGGACTATTTTTATTTATTTAACAGGAAAGTCTGACTTGGAACAGAGCCAATTTTCAGGGGTGGCCCGGTGAGAAAGGCTCCCGATTCATGTCTTTGTAACATGGGAGGAAACCAGAGTACTCAAAGAAAACCCACATGAACACAGGGAGGACATGCAGCCTACACACAGAAGGGACTCCAGCCAAGAATCGAACCAGAAAACCTCTTGCTGGGAGGCGACAACGCTACCACTGCACCACTGCACCATCCAATTTTATGTGCAAAACTGTGTGGACTAACAAGAATGGCTTAGGCAGCTAACAGTGATATTGGACTGTTCACAATTATATGACAGTAACTTAGCTATATCCTTTTCATACCTTAGATGAATTTGTATTGGATAAATTAACATCAAAAGCTCTTTCTTAATTCACATCTTGAAATGTGTTATTTGTGACACCTCCATTACTATCTCCTGTGGCAAATGCAGTTACTACACAGCTCCGGAATGTATAACATAATTGACATGGGTTTGAATCTAGTAAGATTTGACAGATAATTGTGACAGGCAGGAGTGGCTTAAGCAAAGAAAGTATATATGACACAGTAATAGGGCCACTTTTTTGTTTGACATACTCCATGTTAGGTGAACCATACCCTTTACAAAAGGATAGCGATGTAATCCCTTTAAGTGTGTTCTTCATAACTCTGATATGCCTGTTTATGTACATCAGTGGATGATACATAGCTCTTTGAGCTATGACCCTGGCATGTGTTCGAGTCTGGCAAGATGTAAATGCTGAGTATGTTAATGAATGCTCACAGGCATTATTTCATTCTGCAGGAATAATAATATATATTGCATAACTTCATACAAAAATTAATTTATAAATATAATTATTTTGTTCATGCTCTAGGGCTTTATAGGAGATGAGGGCCTATGCATCATTTCTTAATGTGTGCCATGGTACAAATTCATTATAAAGTGTGAGCGTGCCTGCGTCATGATACATTCTTGTGTTTTTGCACTGGGTAGTGGATACTATTGCAGTCTTTGCTTTACTTCCTAATGAGCATGTTCAGTATAATGATGCAGTAGATACATGCCATTTACCACAAAGCACATAAAGTAATCAATGTTCTGAGATAGTACTTTTCATGTGTTCTTCCTTGTCAAAATGCAACAGAATTAGAAGTGGATGGTTGGCTTTGCCAATGCCAGCGTAATGGAGTTATTCGCCTATGGGCAGAGGATAACAACATTTCTCACAGGCCAGTGTATAATTTGTGCAATGCAAATCTTCAAAAGGTGGTTATCATGCATAATACATTTATGACAAATCCTTTGCTTGTAAACCAAGGAGACATTACCTTTGACTATCTTCAGCTTATTTACTTGTTGTGTCACTCATTTTCTAGTGTTTTGTGAAAAGTTCCAAAGATTCACAATGGAATTATTTAACATGAGAAGGGCTCCAGTCCATTGCATTGAGAATGACCCATCTTTGGAACAGGCCTGCTATTCATATTAAGTAAAGCTCTTCCCTGGCCCTCTTCAAATGCAATTTGGATTAATAGATGGGGAATTGCAAATTCACACCTGGGGCAGTACCTAGGTCCCTTGTAGACAGGGGCAATCATGTAAGATAGTCAAGGCATAGGCACAACTCCATGCCATCCTCTTGCCCCTAGGGGCCATATAGTGGGAAACATTAGGTTATATTGGCTAGGCTTGTTAGGGCTCTTAATCTGTTAGTCTGGTTATCTCCTATGAACCTACAAGCCTATAAATCAGGGTGAGAGTCAGCCAGGAGTGGTCATTGTTCAAAGAGCCATCAGGGGTGGTTGAAGGTTTTCTCCCTTTTGATTGCCCATATCACTAATGCATGCATAAAATAAGGTATACAGGAGTGGTTTGCTATGGAATGACAGCAGAGTGCATCCTCTCATTTCTGCAAGGGGAGCTCCCTCCAGATATTCCTGCCCAGCTCAAGGCAGGAGGACTGAGCTTTCTGATTTCCACCATGAAGTCAACTGCACAGGGTGTCCCTGTGTGCATGCACCCCTTTCCTGCCCTTAGGAGAGGTGAACAGGCCACACCCCTTCACTTTTCCATCTCCTTCCCACTAGTTGAACTCCTATCATCTGGGGCTGCAATCAGAAGTCCATCCCCCATGCCATGGAAACAGTCTTGAGCATGTGGTTTAATATCTTTAAGTATTTACATTAATAACACGTTTATTAACACATTATATTGTTAGGCAGAGTTTTCTTTACATTTTAAGCTCTGCATAGCAATACTTATTGAGTCCTAAATAAAGTGCATTTCTTATGCAGTGAACCCTGGCTGTTATTGTATTTATCTGTTCCAGTCATAATATACACATATATATATATATATATATATATATATATATATATATATATATTTATATATTCATAAACTGCATGACTATGACTGTGTTACATATAGTCAAAATACAAATCTACATCAACTCACATAATGTAGTAACACAAAAGATATTAGCACTTGCTACTTTTCTTTTAATATACACTGCTGGAAAGCTTGTTTTCGATGCAGCAGTTGTACACACATGTGTTGGCTCACTGTAGAAATGTCTCACTGATACTATGGTGGAGGACTCTGCTATTGCTAATTTAATTTTTCTTTGTTCAAATGATAAGTTCTGAAATGATCTTGTTCAGTGCACTTGTTACTACAGCTGACTCAATGAGAATAGTGTAATTAGAGAGTGCTGCAGATGTGACAATGATATTAAGAAAATTACTCTTGTTTTATTTGGCAAATTAAATGGGGAATAATGCATCCACCTGCAATAAACATAGCAGAACAAGGCATTTTGTTTTACTACATTAATACAGAAATTTATTCAGTGTTGATTTTTTTGAAATGTCGCTACCATTTTATACAACTAATAATTTTTATAATATTTTCCAGGTAACCAATTGCCACAGCTGAAGGAAGAGCTCAAACAGTGCTCCTTTTGGTCAAAAGTCTAGTTCTTCTGATCTATTGATGATAAATAAAATATTAGGCACTGGGGGTCAGTCTTCTTTCTATCAATAAAGAGCAAATTCCTACAGCCAGGCTGGACTACTTAGTCAATATAGATGATCAGATTACATTAGGCTGTATCTTCAAGGTAAAAAATCACAGCTAAGAGCAAATCAATGTAGACTGAGCAACAAAACATATTGCCAACTGTTCTATAGAGAAGCAATGCTTTTGTATTCTATAAGATCCTTTTTTATGACATAACTGTTATGTTTAAAACTGTAACTGATGTGTGTTGGACTAAAGCAAACCTCATTCATATCTAAGCATTTGCTTTTGTTTTTGTTTTTTGGAAAGGTTCCTTGCCATTTCCTTTTTAAAGTATGTGCAACTAAACAAGGTTTAAAGCATAATCTTACACAACAACCTAGTACTTTTTTCAAATACACTTCAACTTCAACCATTAATTCTGTTTAGTTTCAATAGATGGCAGATATATTGTTTTGTGAATCAGCCCCTTCATCTATGTGAGACCAGGACAAACTACTTGTAACTTAGTTCTGTATGTGGTGTCTACTAAGTATCAGTGTGTAACTTCTTTACAAGAACACAGAAGGTTAAAGTTAATTTAGGAAGAATAACAAATTAATTTTCTTTTTAATGAGATTCCCAAGCTGAGTGACTAACAGCTCGGTCAGTACAAGTTCACAGCATTATATATAGCCTTTGTTTTACACTAGAATCAGAACAAATACACAATACTGCAGGCAACAAATTCTAACAACATGGAAACAATCAAGCACTTATGCACATTATTTACCAAACCTAAAATGTAAACAGAGATGAGAGCTTGCGGACTGGCTAATGATTATGAAGGTGAATTTGAATATAAAAATGTCCTAGAATGGTCTTTTCCTTTTCAAGAAGAAACAAAAAAGTAATTTGAAAAAAAAAAGTTTAATAGCCTTGTAGAACTAATAGTGTGTGAGTGTGCAAGAATGTGCATTTCATGATAGACTGGCATCCTTACCAGAATATGTTTCAATGCTTTGCCTTGCTGGCATTGGCTGCTGGGATAGACTGTGTTGTCCCTGCATCCCTACAAAGGAAGTTTTCAGAAAATGGAGGGATGGATGGATTGATGGATGGATGGACTAGCCAATAGAAGATATTTAGCCTGCTGGATATTTGTGTGTCTGAGTGAAGGCCCAAAACAGGTAGCTAAAGAAGCTGGAAAGAGATCTTTTATTTTGAGGAAAGTACACTATAATGATCAAATTCTTAAATGCTGCTATCCATCTGCATAAAACTTCCATTTTCATTCATCCTCTCCCCCAAGCATACTCTACACCATATTTGGAGTTTGCAACTATTATAACAGTGTGTAATTTTGATAATTTCTTGCACAATAAAATATTACAAGTTGACCTTTCTTTCTGCATGTCGTCATCTTTCCTCCATTTGCTTTATTCCTGCTTAGAAATCAATAAGGCTTTCTAATGACAAGTCACTTATATAAAAATCCACATTACAGATTCTTATTTTGATCTTGCATGCTTTCAAAAGGGGTCTATATTGTTCAGTATCAATTCCTGTATGCCAGAGCTGCAGCTGATGATAAACTGCCATGCCATTTTGACAGCCAGGGTATTCCTAAGCAACTCCCTCATTGAACTCATCATCTCCAAAATCCCAAACAAAGGGCATTTCTGGCTGACATCAAAGAATAAAATAATACTAATTTCATGAACTTTAATCATACTTTGACTTAGGAATGTGGTCCATTCTTATCATGGTATTAAAAACCCAAAAGGCTTGGAGAAATTAAAAAGGAAGAAAAATTATAAGTACTTCTTTCAGGTTGTCTGCAGATGATTACCACAGAAACTTTAGCCAGCTCCACAAGTGTGCTGCAAACACCCCCACAAATGCATTCTCATCCTATCCACAATATCTTAGAATCTTTTATTTCTGGCAGAACTCATACAGAGACATTATCCCATTACTGGAACAAATACAACAGGAATGTCCCAATGTATGGATAACATACATCCATGGTTCATATAGCACACTTGTGACTTCACTGTTCTAGTTGGACAAAGGCACATTCTCCAGTACAATTTTTACAGACCCCACAAGAGGCTTTTATGTAATCAGTCACTGCTCTCATATAATCTAACTTTTAGAACTATGCATTAGCCGTGATGCTATCCTTTGGTTCTAAAGGTATCTCATTAACTATAACTCCTGCACCTCTCTCTCCCTCTCTCTCTCTCTGTCTCTCTCTTCTATCTCTCTCTCTCTCTCTCATCTCCACATTTTTAAAGGTGTACCTCAAGGATCTATCCTTGCCACCCCTTCTATTCTCTATATATACAAATAAACATCCACATGCTCTTTCTTACCTTCGTCTCCTTCTCAATGCAGATGACATAGCCCTTTTCCACTCCAGCTTCTCCCTAATTAACCTTACAGCAAGATCTATAATCTGACTTCACTCATCTCAGTGAGTGAATTATTAATAAAAAACATCATACTAAATGCATCTGTGACAACCGTGCACTGGCATAGTAATCAAAGAGCCTCAGTCCTCAGCACTAATACCAGTAAAGGGTGTCCATATTGGGAAGGATAACAAATGCACACACAGTAAAGTACAATTTCCCTTAAGAGCACACAGAGATCACAATCAGTCTGGGTCTGGTTTCTCCCTTTCTCTCCAGATTCCCAATAAGACTCCCCACTGGCACAGCTATAGAGTGGGATCCTTAGCTAGGGACCCAAGCCAAGTTCTCCTAGCACTCTCTCTGTCCAACCAGTGCTTCATGTCCCTGCATAAGTTGCTGACACAAAAACACACACTTTGAGATATGATTTATACATAATGACACAGACACTCCTGGGGAAGGCTGGCACAAGTTCACTACCCATGCCCCTTCTGTCCAGGCTATAAGGTAGTAATCACTGCCACCAGGACCCTTACTTATCAGCTACTAAAAGGGCCCTTATGAAAGGGTGTCCAATTATTACTGTGCAATATTATTATCCAAATGGTAAGTTTGACTGAGCAGCAAGGCTTATTTGGAGTGGTTTTGTACAGTATCACTATACAAATGCAATGTATTCTAGAGTTTAAATTATCTCTACACAAAACAGCGACAGTTGGAAGGTTTAAAAATATTTAATAAATAATAAAAATACAACACAAATCTCCACAATTCAACTCAGTGCTAGTCAAGAGTTCAGAAATCACAGGACAATGCTTAAAATAATACTGTAGAACAGTCTGACATAAATATAAAAAACAGCTAGACTAAACTTACTATTTTCTATATATTTCTAGGAGAGACACTAAAGTCTAAGATCTTAGTTACATACAGACAGAGCAAAGCAAGTGCTGGTGAGTGGTCAGTTCTGAAGACAAATGCAAAATGCTCTCTCTCTGTCAAAGTCCCTTAAATTGATAATACATAGTGCTGACTCATTTTAGATTACATCATTCTTAATAATTCTCTGGTTTCCCAGGCTAACAGAAACTCTACATTAATATTTCTTATTAAGCTTGCACCTGGTCAGGAAACTACAGCAATTAAAGATATTGTTTGTGTCTTTCGGCTTTCCCGGTTAGGGGTCGCCACAGCGGAACTCCGGTCTGCTAATGATTGGTAGTTGATTTTTACATGCCGAGTTACCAGCCCTGATGCACAACCTTCAACAAAGGTACGCCCATTCACGCATGTCTCCACGCAGAAGACGCTCTAGCTGAGAATTGAACCTGTGAGGTGACAACACTACCGCAGCACCACCACCGCGTTTTTTTACAGCAATTAAAGACATTATATATGCAATTAAAGACATTATATATGTAAAATCTAGCAATTAACTCTAGTCTCAAAACAATAGAAAGAATCTGCTGGTTCAGACACCACGGCTCTGAGTCCGGCGATCAAAACAGTTATAAGATGCTTGACTTATCAGCTTTCTTACAGCAGATTGCACTGTTGTTACATTTTTGCAGTTCAACATCCAATATAGTCTTTTCACATTTACGAGAACAAGCCTGTGGCTTATATTAATATTTATAAATGACAGAATTATCTACAAAATTCTATCTATCTAGGCTGGCAGCCTTCACATATCTTCACAGCATCAAATAATGAATATATATGTTTTGGTACTGAACATAAACTCAACAGATTCAAAAAAACTTGAACAGTCTATGATCACAACAACCATCCCTTATAGCAAGTCTCCTCTTTCAAGTACCTTGATCTCTGGTTAGCCCCCCACCCCCATCAACTTCCACCTATATCTTGATAATACATGTAGAAAAGTTCATCTTCTTTTCTGGACACAAATATATTCCCTTCTTTCACTCCACCAGGTCTGCAATAAAGAAAGGAATTCTATTCTCTCAACTTGAATTCAGTCTCCCTCATATATGAGCAGCCTCTATTAAAAAACCTATCAGTATTCAAACACTAGAAAACAAAATATGTAGATTCATTTCACACACCCAAGAAATGAACACCACTGTGTAACAGTAAAAAAGCAAACTGGATCCCAGTTAACCAAATAGCAGACCTGTTTCTAGGATCTCAGCTGTTTAAACTCCTGCATGAACATATTCTCTCTCCTTTAACCACAAAACTAAATGACACACCTCCACATACAACCTCAAAAACTTGAACAACCCTTAAACATAAATCCCACAATCCAAACTACATATTTCTGACCATGCATTCTCAGTTCTCAGCCCAAACTGCAGGATTTCCTTCCCCTAAAGTTAAAGACTCATACTCTTATTTCAATTTTCATTCTCTATTATAATCACGTTTAGTTAAACAAGTTCATAGGTTCATTATTATATACTAGGCTAACGACCACCAGGACCTTTATAAGCCTAGCCAAGCAATCCAACCGAGTTGTGTCCCTATGTAACATGGACATTAAGAAGGAGGGGATATGCTAGTTAGTAAGTTTCTAGAAGTTATGTGGAGATGTAGTAATGTCAGTTTGGGCATTACTGTTACATTGCAGAATGTACCTCTTACCTATCAGTCACTTAACTTAAGTCTACTTTAACTCTTCTCTACTTTAACTGAGCCACTAGGATCCTTTACTCTTTTTCACATCTCTGATTTATTCTACTCTAATTTCTCAAATGTTTTGAAACTTTTTTACACGTCAGAAATTAATACATTGGATTTACTATGCCATATATTGGGCCCATAGATGGAAAATGTTTTGGAACAAGATCCCGGGGATTAATGCAGTAAGTGTAGTAGGAAATAGTTTTTGGATGAAGATCTACTTAGTCTGGTTATTGGCTTGGTTATTAGTGTTCTAAGTAGTGGTCAACATTATTCTTGCTGTCATAAGTTGGACATAACAGTTCTCATGAGTAGAATTGATCTAATGGAGACTGAGAAGCATCCTACTCTAGTATGAATAAGGAGACGACGCCTTCATTTGTAAGACCCTATCACAGAGCAAGAACTTTTTATTAAGTATGTTTGTAGTTTACTGCAATTTGTTGAGGCATTGCTGAAGATACCAATAATGGCCGATCTCAAAAGACAGACAAGCTTTGTTGGACAATAATGGCCGACCTCAATAGACAGACAAGCTTTGTTGGACAGGGTTATTTTATATATCTTAAGTCAAAACTTTTGCAGTTTTGTTGTATATACTCATTTTGTTATTTTTTTTCAAATGTGTCAGTCAAATGCTAGAAAGTGACCCGATTTGCAAACTCATTCTCCTGTCCTACAGATGTTGGTACCCCATATCTTCCCCATTAGAAATCTCCTGTCTCTCAGAGGGGAATACCTTACCATAACCACATCTTATAATTGGGTAGTAGAAGAAAGAGTCATGTGCCAGTAGGCTGTCATCTATGGTTGGCATACACTTTTCATTTATGCACTTCATTACCCCCTAGAGTTGTATGGCAGATAAGGCAGAGTGCTCATGCTTCTGAACCCAGTGAGGCTCTATAAGTCTGCATTATTTAATGCAATGCATTCCTTGGCTAGGATCACACCCTTAGTCCATTCTTATCACCCAAGGTGCACATCTAAGATGATACCCTAGGTAGAGCTATTGCAGCAGGAGCAACATCATCTCCTCTTCTAGGATGGACAAGCAGCCATTAGATACTAATTCCCACCCTTCCGTGTCAGGCTATGTCAGCATCAGTAGTTTTAAGCAAATGTAGGTCAGTTGGACAGTATTTAAGACTTCGTCTTTTTAGTCATCATGTTTGTTGTTTGAGTACTAAAGTAAGTTACAATTGCAGTTGTTTGAATGGTCTCTGGTATTAGCATTATCATTATCAGTATCGTAACAGGATGAAAGACCACACTTTACTCCTCAAAATTTCAGTTATTTTTCTGTTCAGTAATACTTACAAACTGAAATATGTTAGGGTACCATCCTCAACCTGTGATCACATGATGTCAGTACTATTACAGAGGGGCCCTTGATTCTATTTCATTGTTTCTACACATACTCATTAGATTTAGTTTAGTTGCCTCTTTATTGAATTATTCATTTTTACTTAAGTAGACTAGACTAGATTTATTTATGTGACATTTGTTAATTGGGTTAGTCCAGCTGAGCCAGAAACACATTTTCAGTGGAGACCCGAGGAGAAAAGTTCCAGTACAATACAATACAAATAATTCTGAAATGTACATTTGAGATTAACAAAAAATAAGAAAAGGGTGATCACATAGAGCAGAACAGAATTAATTAACAAAAGGCAGACAAAAACATTAATAGTCTAGAGCAAAAAGTTACATACACATGATGAATACATTGAAATATAGTTGCATACTTTATATACAGATGTTATTCTGCGGTGGTGCAGCAGTAGCGTTGTTGCCTCACAGCAAGAGGTTCTCCCGTTCGATTCTCGGCTTGGGTTGGGAGTGCCTTCTGTGTGGAGTCTACATGTACTCCCTGCGGTCGAGTGGGCATTCGAAAGACATGCGTTGAATGGGCGTGCCTTCGCTGAAGGTTGGGTGTTAGGCTGGTAACTTGACACCATAAAAACCAACTGCCAATCATTAGCGGACCAGAGTTCTGCTGTGGCGACCCCTAACAGGAAAAAGCCGAAAAACAAACAACTTTATATAGATATGTTGATACATATTATGTAACATAAGAATATAAATATTAACAATAAACTCTAGCTACAAGTGAACTACAGATGTTCTGCAGATTGTTATATCTTCGGTTAGAGTGAAGTTGAGTCATGAGAGATTTGAGCTGTAGAGTAAGGAAGGAAGGAAGAGATTATATGAGTGAAAGAGAAAAGGGGGTGGTGTTGCGGTAGCATTGTCACCTCACAGTAAGATGCTGTCCGGTTTGATTCTCAGCTAGAGCGTCTACTGTGTGGAGACATGTGTGAATGGCAGTGGCGGCTAGTGACTTCAAATCAAAGGGGGGCTGCAGGAGACAGCTGAATGGGTGGGGTCAAGGGGAAGGGGTGTGGCCAACCAGAAAGGGGAGGAGCTATGCTCAAAACTACAAAAACTAACTTTAATTAAATACGCTGCCCTGGGTGGCAAACCATCATTATGAGAGTCCAATCAAGACAAAAATAAGTATAGAAGAATAAAAATATTTCAATGCATTGGCTGCATGACAGCTTACTTAATATTTAGATGGAAACAAAAGGTTGTGAGGCATGAAAAAATAAATTATTTTTAAATACATTACTGGAATGCCAGTCAAAATCAAGTACAAGCAAAACCAGAAGCACTCAACTCAAACCACTTCTCCTTGCACTGCAGTTCTAATTATAATTTATATTCAGCTTTATTAAAGTTCCAAGTAACATGCTGAAAGTAGAAATCTCTGTGATGCCCCCACTTGTAAAAATGTTTCTTATCCAAAAAAGACCTGCTGCCTGACAACTATCTACTTGTTTCATGGGGAAAACATGTAAGTAAAAAATGAAAAGCAAACAAGAAACAAGCTCAAGATACATTGCTTAAAGGATTACTGTACAGGTTATGGACCACACATGACTGGCATTCTGTTTAGTTTACGGGTAAAGTCTGTAGAGATGACTGGAAGTCTCCAACAAGTGTAATGAGCTTTTAAAATAATGGAATCCTGTCCTTTAATACCCAAGGCTTATACATTATCTAGTCAAGTATTCTCTGCATGGCAACAACAGAAAGGCTTTCAATGTTGGCAATTCTTTAACAGTATGCTTATTAAAGCTTATTTGCATCTTATGATCTCAGACAAGCTTACATTATGGTCATTAAAGCATTGCTACTTAAACACAGAGCAACAGGCACTTTGAGTAATAAGCATAAATCAACAGTACAAAAATATGACAGAAACCAGACCTTTCTGCAAAATCAAGGACTAATCAACAGTACAAAAATATGACAGAAACCAGACCTTTCTGCAAAATCAAGGACAGATGAAAAGCCACTGTAGTACTTGTGTCTACCTTGGATGGGGGGGGGGGCACTGCACATTTACACTGCATAACTACTCCTTGCCTTGCTTGGACACATCCAGAGTCAGTACATGGTGGAGTGGGGTGCAACAAGTATGTCACAATTTGAAATGTTTCTGGCTGACTGTGATGGCCCTGACATGTGTCATACCTCTCAACCTCAGAGCAAGAAATCTGGACAAAGCCATACACAGAAGTGGGACAAATGCCCACAAATAAGGACAATTTTTAAATATTGTTCTAATAAACTTAGAAAGATAATAGAATAGGTCTTGCATTAGTATGACTTTTCTGAAGGGTATAAAATCTGAAACTCAAATGTCTGTCATTATTTTCTAACTTCAGTCTTTAGTGATTTGTCACTAATTTGCCAAAAAACACAATTTTATGAAAAATTGACCAAATGTGATGCAAAAATATAAAATAGCCACACAATACAGCTGGGAACCTGTCAAAGAAGGGACACTTTAATATTAGTACTGCTAACTTGAGCAGCTGACAAAATAAAATAATCTACATGCATTTCAAGTAATCTATAACTTTGATTATTACAGTTATTTCTTAATTGTAAACTCTCCATGTTTTCTTCCAAAATTGCTATTTTGCGGAGGGATTATTAGGGGGAAAAGCAACATTTTAAGCCAAAATCGGAGACAGTTGAGAGGTTGGCTATGCCTAATTCTATAAAGCAATTTATTTGCATGTACCTCTCAACCTGTTAATGCAGTAAATCTGAACAAGGCCAAATGTATTGGGGGAACATATAAACAGTGCTAAAATTGCTCTTGTATAAATTGAGACAGTTGATAGAATAACAGTTCTTACTTTAGCATGCATTTTTCTGAAGGTTATGAAGTCTGAAACTCAGTGTATCATTATTTAGTGACTTAATTTCTAAATGATTTGCCAGAAAACTACAAATTTTATGAAGAACAAACCAAAAATAAGAAGCAAAAATCTATTCATTCTTTGAAAATCTGGACAGTTGGGAGGTATAGTTCAGCTGGGCCTGTCTGAGTTTGCTGCCCTTCCCCTGACAAAATCACGGTTGAATGGAGCCTCTGCAGCCATTTCAATGAACCATTACTTGGCTATTTCACTCCATTTACCATAAACACTAATGTGCATACTGCTTTACTTGTATGAGGAGTTGGACTTCATTTGAAAGTTTTATTTTGTATTTTACAGCACAAACACTAAGTCATCTACTAAACAAAGCAATGCAGTCTCACAATGAAAACTTAGCATTAAAACTTCTCTGCCCTTGAAACTCACATTCATTGAAACAGCATTGAAACCCACATTCAAAGAAAATACATTTTGCCAGTGGCAGATAAAGATTAATTTTGGGCTGTTTTCAAATCATAGGCCCCTTGCATATGAAACATACATGTGCTCTTTGATACACCTTCCTCATTGTACTAAATTATATTCCTTGTACAATATATTACAGTTGTTAGAGGGCGTTTTAAATTTGTTTTGAACATTTTTCCAGTAAGCAATGAAACAAAATGCATGCACCCATAATGACAAAACTGCCCAGTTCAGAACATTTATCATAAAAGTCTACTCAGACTTCCACAGTCCACCATTATCAGTAAATATGCACAATTCTACAGTCCACCGTTATTAGTAAATATGCACAATTCTACAGTCCATTATCAGTAAATATGCACTATTCTACAGTCCATTATCAGTAAATATGCACTCTCTCTGAAGAAGTAAAAGTCATCTAAATAATTCCACATTAAAGAAATCTGTAACTAATGAAGAGGTTGCTGCTAGCAAACACCTTTATATTTCATGGTTTCATTGAAAAATAAAGTGCCTGTTGCCCCTCAGGAATAAATTGGCTATATTACATTAAAAAAATGATAAGCTAGTAATATTGCAAGAGATGGATGGCAAACTGATAACGGACTCATAATTAACATTTTCACCAAGGAGAACATTCTCAATACAGCAGCATCCACCCCTTGTGGGAGTAGAACCCACAGCCTTCTGCATCAAAGGTAAGTACACAACTTGTTGTGCTATTAACAAGGTAAACCACCTTCACTTAAGCAGCACTAAACTTCTGTTCCCCTGCAGCTCTCAGCTCCTTGTAAAATCTACTCAATACTCAACTTCGCAGCACAAGAAAACTGGAAAAAGCCAAAATGTATTGGGGGGGGTCAAAAGCCCAAAAACCAGGGACACAAACATTGCTTGTATAATCTTGGAAAGTTGCTAGAAGCATACATTTTACTGCCAAGCTCCCTGTGCAAAACAGAGCAACATACCACTACGCCAAATCAGCTGCCTTGTAAAAGAGGAAGACTGAAACTTAAATGGCTATCATTTAGTGAATTCAGTTCTCACCATAGCTGTCAACCTCTTAGTACAAAACACCTGGACAAACCCAGTAATGAGGGAATACAGCCCTCAAACATTCAGTGAATTCAGTTCTTGCCATAGCTGTCAACCTTAGCACAAAAAACCTGGACGAAGCCAATAATGAGGGGATACAGTCCCAAAAATAGGGGCACATTTCAAATATTCATCTTATAAACTTAGAAAATTGCTAGAATAAAAGGTTGTGTTACGGTTGTGTTACTATGTATTTTTTGAAGAACATGAAGTCTGAAATTCAAATGCCTGTCAATTTTACTGCTGGCAGAATAAAAATTTTCAGCAGAGACCCAGGGAGAAATACTGCAGACACGTCTTTGTAAAATGACAGGGCACCAGAGCAAATCCACACAAACACAGGGAGGAGATGCAGACTCCACACAGAAGGCACCCCAGCCAAGAATCAAACCAGAAAACCTATAGCTGTGAGGCAACAATACTACCACTGCACCATCAAATATGCAAGGGCTTAAACATTCAGATTCCTGAAGTCTGAAATTCAAATGCCTGTCAATTTTATTTAACATTTGTTAATCAGGACAGTCTGACTTGGAACAAAAAAACAATTTTCGGCAGAGGCCCAGGAAGAAATAATGCAGACATGTCTTTGTAACATGGGAGGACACAAAAGCAAACCCACACAAACACAGGGAGAAAATAAAGACCCCACAAAGAAGGCACCCCAGCCAAGAAGCAAACCTGAGAACCTGCAGCTGTGAGGCAACAATGCTACAACTGCCCCATCAAATATTAAGCATTGCAATATTTACAAACCACAGATATTATGAGGAACAGATCAGATCAAACATGAGGCAAAAATCTGCAGTTTTTTTTACACAAATGGTGGTGGGTAGGGAATTAAGGTCTTTAACACCTGCATACAAGGTACAGGGTTCAAGCCTGAGGTATTCCCTCACACACACAAACACCTGTAGTAGCAAAACACAAAAACTAAATATACTGCACTGGGTGCCAAACAGTTGTCATGAGAGTCCAATCAAGACAAAATGAAGTGTAGAAGAATAAAAATATTTCAATGCATTGGCTGCGTGACAGCTTAATATCTAGATGGAAACAAAAAAGGTTGTGAGGCATGAAAAAATAAATTACTTTTTTTTAATACATTAATGGAATGCCAGTCAAAATCAAGTATAAGAAAAACAAGCAACACTCAACTCAAACCACTTCTTGCACTGCAGTTCTAATAATTTATATTCAGCTTTATTAAAGTAACAAGTAACATGCTGAAAGTAGAAATCTCTGATGCCCCCACTTGTAGAAATGTTTCTTATCCAAAAAAAAGACGTGCTGCCTGACATCTACTTGTTTCATGGGGAAAACATGATCAAAGTAAAAAATGAAAAGCAAACAAGAAATAAGCTCAAGATACATTGCTTAAAAGGATTACTGTACAGGTTATAGACCATGAGATTGGCATTCGGTTTATGGTTAAAGCCTGCAGAGATGACTGTCTATAAGTCTCCAAGTGTAATGAGACTCTTAAAATAATGTAATTCTGTCCTTTATTACAAATACTGGCATATGCATTTCAATACCCAAGGCTTATACATTATCTAGTTAAGTATTCTCTACATGGCAACAGAAAGGCTTTCAATGTTGGCACTTCTTTAACAGTATGCTTATTAAAGCTTACTTGCATCTTGCAATCTCAGCCAAGCTTACCTGATGGTCATTAAAGTATTGCTACTTAAACACAGAGCAACAGGCACTTTGAGTAATAAGCATAAATCAACAGTACAAAAAATATGACAGAAACCAGACCATTCTGCAAAAATCAAGGACAGATGAAAAGCCACTCTAGTACTTGTGTCTACCTTGGATGGGTGGGATTCTCTTCACATTTACACTGCATAACTACTCCTTGCCTTGCTTCGACACATCCAGAGTCACTACATGGGGGAGTGGGGTGTAACAAGTATGTCACAGTTTGAAATGTCTCTGGCTGACTTGTGATGGTCCTGACACATTTGTCATACCTCTCAACCTCAGAGCAAGAAATCTGGACAAAGCCATACAAAGAAATGGGACAAAGGCCCAAAAATAAGGACAATTTTTAAAATATCGCTCTTATAACCTTAGAAAGCTAATAGAGGTCTTGCATTAGTATGAATTTTCTGAATGGTATGAAATCTGAAACTCAAATGTCTGTCATTATTTTCTAACTTCAGTCTTTAATTATTTGTCACTAATTTGCCAAAAAAAACACAATTTTATGAAAAATGGACCAACAAATGTGATGTAAAAATATAAAATAGCAACACAATACAGCTGGGAACCTGCCAAAGAAGGGACACTTTAATATTAGTACTGCTAACTTGAGCAGCTGACAAAATAAAATAATCTACATGCATTTCTGAAATAAAAGTAATCTGATTATTACAGTTATTTCTTAATTATAAACCCTCCATGTTTTCTTCCAAAATTGCTATTTTGTGGAGGAATCATTAGGGGAAGAGCAACATTTTGAGTCAAAATCAGGGACAGTTCAGAGGTTTGGCTATGCCTAATTCTATAAAGCAATTTATTTGCATGTACCTCTCAACCTGTTAATGCAATAAATCTGGACAAGGCCAGATATATTGGGGGAACATATAAACAGTACTAAAAATTGCTCTTGTATAAACTGGGACATAAATATGGACAAGGCCAAATATATTGGGGGGAACATATAAACAGTACTAAAAAATGCTCTTCTATAAACTGGGACAGTTGATAGAACAGGTCTTACTTTAGCATGGATTTTTCTGAAGGTTATGAAGTCTGAAACTAGGTGTGTCATTATTTAGTGACTTAATTCCTAAATGATTTGCCAGAAAACCACAAATTTTATGAGGAACAAATCAAAAATAAGAAGCAAAAAATCTATTCATTCTTTGAAAATCTGGACAGTTGGGAGGTATGGTTCAGCTGGGGCTGTCTAAGTTTGCCCCTTCCCCTCACAAAACCCTGGTCGAATGGAGCCTCCTGCAGCCATTCCAATGATCCATTACTTTGCTATTTCACTCCATTTACCATAAACACTAATGTGCATACTGATTTACTTCTATGATGATTTGAACTTCATTTGAAAGTTTTATTTTTGCATTTTACAGCACAAACACTAAGACATCTGCTAAACAAACTTGGCATTAAACCTTCTCTGCCCTTGAAACTCACATTCACTGAAACAACATTAAAATCCACATTCAAAGAAAATACATTTTACTCGTGGCAGATAAAAATTAATTCTGGGCTGTTTTCAAATCATAGGCCCCTTGCATATGAAACACATGTGTTCTTTGATACACCTTCCTATTGCTTTGAACATTTTTCCAGTAAACAATGAAACAAAACTGTCCAATTCAGAACATTTCCATCATAAAAGTCTACTCAAACTTCTACAGTCCACTATTATCAGTAAATATGCACAATTCTACAGTCCACCATTATCAGTAAATATGCACAATCTCTGAAGTAGTAAAAAAGTCATCTAAATAATTCCACGTTAAATAAATCTGTAATGAAGAGGTTGGTGCTAGCAATCACCTTTATATTTCATGGTTTCATCGAACAATAAAGTGTCTGAAGCCCCTGTGGAATAAATTGCCTAAATTACATTAAAAATAAGCTAGTAATATTGCAATAGGAAATGGATGGCAAACTGATAACAGGCTCATAATTAGTATCTTAACTTTCAGTACGGCAGCATTCACCCCTTATGGGAGTAGAACCAACAACCTTCTGCATCAAAAGCAAGCACACAGCCTGGTGTGCTATTAGCACTAAACTTCTCTTCCTCTGCAGCTCTCAGCTCCTTGTAAAATCTACTCAATACTCAACTGCATCTCAACTTCGCAGCACAAGAATTCTGGAAAAAGCCAAATTTATTGGGGTGGGTCAAAAGGGCAAAAATCAGGGACACATTAAACATTGCTTGTATAATCTTGGAAAGCTGCTAGAATAAAATGCTGTGTTACCACGGTACCACCATACATTTTACTACCAAAGTCCCTGTGCAAAAAAAGAGTCAGAACATACCACTATGCGAAATCACCTGCTTTGTGAAAGAAAAATGCTGTGTTACCACCGTACATTTTACAGACAAGGTCCCTGTGCAAAACAGTCAAGAGCAACATACCACTACGCCAAATCAGCTGTTTTGTGAACGAGAGAAAGACTGAAACTTAAATGGCTATCATTTAATGAATTCAGTTCTCACCATAGCTGTCAACCTCTTAGCACAAAACACCTGGACAAACCCAGTAATGAGGGAATGCAGCCCTCAAACATATTCAGTGAATTCAGTTCTTGTCATAGCTGTCAACCTTAGCACAAAAAACCTGGACAAAGCCACTAACAGGGTATTACAGTCCCAAAAATAAGGAAACATTTCAAATAGTCACCTTATAAACTTAAAAATTGCTATAATAAAACGTTGTGTTACTATATATTTATTGCTAGAATAAAAAGTTGTTTTACTATGTATTTTCTGAAGACTATGAAGTCTGAAATTCAAATGCCTGTCAATTTTACTTGTGATGGAACAAAAACAATTTTCAGCAGAGGCCCAGGGAGAAATACTGTAGACACGTCTTTGTAAAATGGTAGGACACCAGAGCTAATCCACACAAACACAGAGATAAGATGCAGACTCCACAAAGAAGGCACCCCAGCCAAGAATCAAACCACAAATCCTATAGCTGTGACTTTGAGGCAACAATACTGCCACTGCACTATCAAATATGCAAGAACTTAAACATTCAGAAACCTGAAGTCTGAAATTCAAATGCCTGTCAATTTTATTTAACATTTGTTAATCAGGACAGTCTGACTTGGAACAAAAAAACAATTTTCAGCAGAGGCCCAGGAAAAAAATAATGCAGGCATGTCTTTGTAACATGGGAGGACACAAACGCAAACCCACACAAACACAGAAAGAAGATACAGACCCCACAAAGAAGGCACCCCAGCCAAGAATCAAACCTGAGAACCTGCAGCTGTGAGGCAACAATGCTACCAGTGCACCATCAAATAAAAGCAAACCCCACACAAACACAGGGAGAAGATACAGACCCCACAAAGAAGGAACCCCAGCCAAGAATCAAACCTGAGAACCTGCAGCTGTGAGGCAACAATGCTACGACTTCACCATCAAATATCAAGCATTGCAGCATTTATAAACCACAGATATTATGAGGAATAGATCAGATAAAATATGAGGCAAAAATCCGCAATTTTTTTACAAATGGTGGTGGGTAGGGAACTCAAGTCTTTAACACCTGCATACAGGGTACAGGGTTCAAGCCTGAGGTATTCCCTACCACACCACCATGAGCACCTGGGGCATTTACACACACACCTGTTCTCCATACTAACCAGTTTCACAAGCACCATATATTCAACACTTAACCAGTTTCACAAGCACCATATATTCAACACTTACCTGTCCTCCATTCTAACCAACGTTAGATCCAAACCCCTTCCTGTGCAATACTCCAATGGCTTGCGAGAGTAGATTGCATCCAAACCCTTTCCTGATGAGACTGCAGCTCCCATTCCTGCTGGCCATGCTGTTTAATCCCAGCGTGTCTGTGCACTTTAAAGTGCACAGACGTCTCCTTGCGTTTCCCTATCAGTCCTGCTGGATTGCCGTGAGCATGCGCATACAGTAGACCAGTAGTCTGGTCTACTGCGCGTAGTCCGTGAAATTTAAAACTTTTTTTCTTTTTATTTTTTTGAGTTCTTTTTGGTTTGAGGGGGCTGCAGTCTGGCAGTCCGATAGCACGGGCTACCCCTGGTGAATGGGTGTACCTTCGTTGAAGGTTGTGCATCAGGCCTGGCAAGCCGGTACGTAAAAATCAACTGCCAATCATTAGCGGACCGGAGTTCCACTGTGGCGACCCCTAACCGGGAAAAGCCGAAAGACACAAATAAACATGGATAGCAATAGTAAGCAGAGAAAAGCATAGCATCATATGTATCATAAATAATTGCAATTTAAAAATAATTACTTTACTGAAGAGTCATTTTACCATAAGATGTTAAGATATACTTCATAAATAATGGGAAGAAATATCAGTATTTCAGACTATTATATTTCTCTGTGTTTCAACTGCTACAAGTTTCATTTTGCAGATGTGATCTTAGCAGTGTACCAAAATTAATAATGGTAAGAGATTATTCGGTATAACTGGCAATAAATTCCAGATCTTAGAGCTATAGATAGTGAAGGATTCACTTACATCTGAATGGATTTGATGAGTGACAAGGTATACCAATGCAAATCTAGTAATATTGTCTTTCCAACACGTGCACATGCAAGTATTCCCATACACATATACAAACACACACAAACATGCAGAGATATACATATATTCAGATACACGTTTATGCAGAAAGAATAAAAAATGTCACACACACATACACACACACACACACACACACACACACACACAGACACACGCACACATACACACACACACACACACACACACACACACACACACACACACACACACAAGCATACAGAGGCATGCATTAATTTGGACATAGATACACACATGTTCATACTTATTTTTGAATTTTTTGTCCAGCTTCATTTCTGAATCCCCACTCATCAAGGCACACCAGAGGTGGTGATGTTAACCACTGTGCATCCCCTACAGTTCAGCTTTCCTTTTTTGTTTGCAGTTTCTATACAGGCCTATTAACCAGCCAATGCATTTTGCTGCTTCACTTAATACATATTCTTGAAAGGAGAATGCAACTAGCTAGAAGACAGGTTTGTAAATTCCTTGACACGGGTTCAAAATTCTAATGTGACCACTGATTTCCTAAGATGTTCTAAGCAAATTGTTTAACCTCCTAATGGCTTTACTTCTCCAGCTCTTAACATTTTATGGAGGCTGTTCTTTTTCTATAGTATTACAACAGAGCTTGAATAATGTGTAAATGTTAATACATTTTAAAAGGGTCTTTAACCACCTCAGCATTTCACAACATATGCTAACCATCCATTAATGCCTTCCATTTCAAGGACTTTTGTTTCAATGTCTGCTATTTGAAACATGACAAAAGGCTCAGATGTAGCACTATGAGCGTTAATCATCATCTCCCCTCCCCCCTTTATCAGGACCACAGCAAACATCTGTTCTTCCTTTCCTTTCTTTAACAGTTATTTTATCTCTTTTGTCTACTTTATTATTGTCTTTATCAATACAAATGCAAAAATCCCATCTCTAACTTCCATACAAAAACATTTAAATTGATTTAGCCAGCAGGGATATGATTGTACAGATGAAGCGGTAGAAAATTCATGAAAAATAAGTACTTTGTAATATCAATAAACAAATGCAATATAGATGTCATTACAAAAAATACCTTTCAGCATAAGATATGTGATAAACCAGATTGATTTGGAGGTATTAACAGAAAGCAGAAGCATATGAGAAACATTCAGTAAAGCTGTCTCATGACCCATTCTGTACAACTGCCATAAAAGTCTTTGTCTTCATAATATTTTAAACATTTTTGCATATGATTATTCTGATGTATTCCAGTTTTACCCTGCTAAAATTTCCTACATTATTAATAGCATATATAGATCTTAGTAAGTGCGAAGATAACAGAAGGGCCATATAGAAGTCATAGCTTTTCTTTATTAGTATACCAATGCAGTATGCAGTTAACATATCCTACAGTGAATAAAAATGAAAATGTATGCACACCATTAGTAGCTTATGAACTTCAGGTATTCTGTTTGATTTGAGCTCTCATAAATCTATGCATTTTATGTTATGTAAGTGCTAAACAATACAAACCATAAACTCATACTTGTTAATATAGATACAAAATATTATGTATGATTTGCAGAAAAAACATGGTTAAAACATGAAGTGCATATAGCTTGTATTTACTTTAGACATTTGTGAATGAGAAACGTGCTATTCTGTCTTCCTGTTGTCACAAAAGATACAGATATGTCATTCCTTACAAACATATCATTCTTGTCATGAAACAACAGTTTTCCAACAGAGGCTAGGGTGGTAAAACATGAGTGTGTGTATGTCATGCTCCATCATTTTAAGCAAATACATTGGGATAGTTTCTTTAGTGCATAATATAATGAAACACTTAATACATAGTAGCAGTCTGGGATATTTATAGCATTGTCTTTATAGCTGCAACCCATACTACCCCACAACATACACACACACACACACACACACACACACACACACACACACACACACACACACACACACACACACACACACACACACATACACACACACAGATTTACTCAAACAGGAGCAAGTGCTCAGCTGTTGAGAAGCTTAAACAGCAAAGCACATTTTTCTGAGGTATATTGTGCATAAAATAAAATATGAGTAGCATTGTTTACCACCAGTTTTATAAAACTATTCACAGAAGATATATTATTATTATTATTATTATAAAGAATTAATAAGCCTTTGCAATTTGTTTTTTAATTCTTTATTAACTTTGCAAGCAAGTAGGGCAGCCACGGTGGTGCAGCAGTTAGCATTGCAGCCTCACAGCAAGAGCTTCTCCAGTTCGATCCTCGTCTGGGGTGCCTTCTGTGCAGAGTCTGTAGGCATAGGCCAACTAGGTGGTCACCTAGGGTGCCGCTCTAGCAGGGTCACTTTTTCAGTATTTATTTAATGTAGGTAGACCAGGATGGGGGCACTGGGTGGTGTGGTGGGGGCACCATGGAGCCCTTTTGCCTAGGGCATCAGTTGATCTAAGGCAGCTCCTGTCTGCATGTCCTACCTGTGGTCGCGTGGGTTTCCTCTGGGTGTTCTGGATTCATCCCACATCCCACATAATATTAAAGAAATGTTAGAAATGACCCAGACTAAACCAATGATATGTAGTGGCAACAAAAAAGAAGGCACATACAAGTGTGGAATGTGCAGACAATGCCCAGCGATATTCAATGGCCATAGGTTATATATACCATCAAGAAAATTTACATGTCAACCAAGGGGCTATTACAATTGTAATGCTAAATTCATTGTTTATTTGGGTTTATGTATAGGATGTAAAAGTTTCTATATTGGAAAGACTGAGAGAACCCTCAGGAGGCGCATTTATGAACATCAGTATGATATAATCAAGAAGAAGGAAACTAATGCGATGAAATTGTTGGTCTCAATTGTTTTATTAAAGCAAGAAAATGTTATTCCACTTGAAGCCTTTTATTTTCTGCTTTAGCGGAAGAAGGAACACCAGCACTTTGTCTGCCTTTTATTCTGGATTTCCAGAGCTGCCTTCCAGGTCGTGGGTCTGTTTTGTTTTACTGGTACCTCTTGCTTGTTCCTGTTTTTTTGTTCCGGATTCATTGCACATCCCAAAGACATGTTGCAGGTGGATTGGACACTCTAAATTGGCCCTAGGCATGAGTACTTGCATGTCTATGCCTTTTGTGGAAGGTTAGGTGCTGGGCTGGCAACATGACACCATAAAACCCCACTGCCAATCATGAGCGGACAGGGTGATCTGATGTGGCAACCCCTAACTGGAAAAAGCCGAAAGAAGAAGATTAACTTTGTGAAAAAGTGCTGTCTATTGTGTCATCATTAACCTTTAGTAATCACATGTACAGGTATGGAAGACATACCACAGCACCATTGCATAACAGTCCCTTGAACAACACGAGCATTTTGGGGGGGGGGACCTGGCGCATAAACAAGACAATACTATACAACAGCAATATGGGACTACCTTGTAGGTCTAATACATCTCCAGTAGCTGCAAGCATCAGTCAGAAATAATCTGAGGGTGTTATGGAGAGTATGGCAGCCTCAGTAGATGAGGAGAGGCCATAACAGCAGCTGAGGATCAGTTGTGAGGTGCCAATAATAAAGCAAAAAATACAGTAATGGTAATAATAATAATAAAAAATATATATATATATATATATATATATATATATATATATATATATATATATATATATATATATATATATGGAGAGGGAGAGAGAGAGAGAGTAAATCCAAATAATAGCCCATTTATAATTCAAAACAAAAACAAAGCAGTATCTCTTCTTACTTTTTACTTTCTACCAAAGTCAAAGTCAAAGTAAACTTTATTGGCATATGGGACTGCACAAGTGCAGCCTAAATGAAATTCCGAGCATCAACTCACCAGAGAGTACATAGGAAGCAAGGATAACAGGAAAAACAGTATAAAATTTCAATTTAAAAAAGATATTCAATACAAGACCCACAGAAGGATAAATAAACCAATAATAACAGCAAAAACACACAATCCCCCCCCAGACAGTCATAAGAAGAATACTGTACATTTCAGCATGACAGCGTAAGATTGCACATATTAAGACTGTCACCTTATTATGGTGCCATATAAACACACCAGAAAACAGTCTGCATTTTACAAGTTATAGTCTGTAGGTTCCAAGCAGGCCTCTATTCCCACTCTGTAGTCCAAGTAATTCCTTCAGGTATAATCTGCAAGATAATCTTGATCGGGCTTTTGCATTTAACACCAAAAGGGTATTTTAGTTAAGCTCCTTCTCACCACTTGTTCTGAATCTGTTGCAGGGTGGCAGAGCCTAGATGGCCAACTGAGAGCAGTGAATTTTGAGAGCTCCATAAACTAGTACAATAATATAGGAAAAGTTTATTATTTTCAAGTTTAAAATGTCAGAAAAATATAGATAAGCTACTAAACTACATAAATTTAATTTTTGGTGGAGATATAGAAACATGTTCCTGTCAAGTAACTTGGAGATATATTGAGTCACTGAATATGAACAATGCAAGGAATTCTCACCCAGATGTTGCTTTGAAAAAAGAACTGCAATTGATGACATCTACCTTACAGGAGTTATCTTTGAAGATGGATGGCTTTTAAAATGACTTAGAAAACCTCAAATTAAATTCTCAAAAACAGACTGATACTCTTAAGGAACTATTACAGCAACACCAGACAAAAATAACAAATACAGAGACTTCTCTAAATGTCATTGAAGGAAGACTCAAAGAGGAATAATTCCAAAAAGAAATTCTGCTTAAACAGAATACAAGGCTAATTAACAAAATAAATGACTTAGAAAACAGGGAAAGGAGAAACAACATAAGGGTCTTTGGTCTGTCTGAAAACACTGAAAGCGAAGACATTATTTCATTCTTAACAACCTGGATTCCTGAATTTTTAGACTTGAAAGAGGGACCTTCATTTAGAATTGAAAGGGTGCATAGAGCACTGACGAAACCTGCTTCTAACTCAACAAATACTCCATCCACAGCCATAGTTATAAAATTTCTTTAATTTCTGGACAAGGAACTAATATTAAAATCTGCTTGGAGAAAATCACCCTTAAAATACAATCAAAGCCTGATAAGATTTGACAATGATTATTCTTCCAGAATACTGGAACAAAAGAAAAAAGTCTGACCAATAATAAAACTGTTGAAACAAAACAACATTAAAGCACAGCTGGCCTTACCAGCCAATATAAAAATACTTTTTGCCAATGTGATGGGAACCTTTAATGACTTAGAAGAAGCTACTATATTCATCAAAAACAACAACATAGTACCTGTCCCAGAAGAAATGGAATGGATGGCCTCAACTCATAAAAGAATGAAAGATACAAATCCTTGGACTGATGCTAGAAAGAAGAAAGAAAAAACTAATTCCAAGATAGTTGTCCCAAAAAATAACTCTTACAACTACATCTGTCAAAGTATCAACTGATATGGTACATCACTTGTCATCTGCTTTCATTTAAAAAAAGGAGGAATTCTTAAACAAATGAGAAACAGTAATGATTTATTCAGAATGTTCAAAGAGTCCAATAATTCTTCACAGACAAAGGTACGTCAAGATGGGTTACTATTTACATTATATATAAACTAAACAAAGAAACATATAATAGAAACATAGAAGTTTCTATTCCCCTACTTGAACTCATTGAATACTTATCTTGTTCATTTTTTATTGAATTTACTTATAATAATTTAAGTAATTAATTAACTAATTCAACAAGATACCATTCATCAGAGTTCAGACTCAAATGCAACAAATTAACATCATATATAATAGCAGTAACAGTAGAGTGTTTTGAAAAAAATGCTGTCATGGAGACTAATGCCTTCTTCAGTTAAAATATGATTTAGAAATGTCATGTATATCCTGGTTAAATAATAGTAGCAAGCTCTTAGTACAAATGTCATCATTATTCTGTCTAAATATAGTTAATATCATGTATGCCAGGTATTACAGCTATGAGTGCTGTTTGATTAATCCTGATATGCTGTGCATGGATGCAGCTGTGTCTGGCAGCTAGTATAAATGTTATTATTATTCTGTCTAAACATAATTAATATCAATTATGGCAGGCATCATAGCTTTGAGTGCTGTTTGATTAAGCCTTACATGGTGTATGTGGATGCAGCTGTGTCTGGCAGCTGTAATATGTTGCCGTTTTCATCTCTGGGAAGCTGTGGGTTGTGGCTTGTGGTTGAGATTTACTGATACTTGGGAATTAGGAAGAGACATTTGGTGTTTTAGCCTGGATCCAGGGAAGGGGGTGGATAGAACTGTGATTTAATATATTTTGGCAGACAATGGTTTGTTTGTACATCTGCTGAGTGAGAGGTGGGAAGACAGGAGGAGTGTGCTGTCTCTTGTTGTGGTGGCTTGTTGGAAGGTGTATTTATTTATTTATTTTATTTGTTTCCTCTCTGTTCTTTTCCTGGCTGTTGCCTCACTGAAAGGGAGGGAATTTATGCTTGAAGTTGTAGTGAAGTGAAGCTTTGCTTCAGGTGCATTGCGAGCCTCTGGTAAGCAGTACACAGACACACTAACAGAAACAGATGCTCCCAGGTTGCTATGGTAATGGAAACAGAGTGACGATAATGTTTAACAGCTTGTGGTCTCTCAAATAACTAAGCAACAACCAAAAAGAAAACACACAATAGTTATGTAATGTATGATTTTAGTAAATCTAGACATAAAATATATAATCGTCACATAAGATGAAGCAGTCTGCTGAATTTAGATAATAAAGACTGCCTGGATTTAATAACATGGGCTGGTGTATAATAGCACTACTGTCTTAACTTGTCATAAATGACATACACTACATTGAACATCAAGGGGAAGCATGATGATTATCTTATATAAGTAAATATCATAACAAGTCATGTAATTGTTTCAACTTAAATTGTAGTTTTTGTAACCCATCTTGACCATATATAATACTTAAGCTGTTACCAAGATAACTAATGCTTTATACATGACATCAAATTGACAAAGTTGTTCAAGAGAAACAGTAGAAGCCTGAACTTGAAATGTCACAGAATGTAATAATCATATTCTGAACAAATAATATTAAATTGACAATAGACACTCAGTTTAATAACATGGGCTTGAGTATAATAACACTACTGTTTTAACTTATCATAAATGACATACACTATATTGAACATCAAGGGGAAGCATGATGCTTTTCTTATATAAATAAATATGCATAACATGTCATGTAATTGCTTTAACTTGAATTGTTGTTTTTGTAACCCATCTTGACAATACATAATACTTAAGCTGTTACCAAGGTAACTAATGTTTTATACATGATATCCAACTGACAAAGTTGTTTAAGGGAAACAATAGAAGCCTGAACTAGGAATATTGCAGACTGTAACAATCACATTCTGAACAAATTGTATTAAATTGACAATAATCACACAGTTTATCCTTCGTTGATTATACAAAATAGAATGTTGCCATTTAAATCTAAAAACTGTCAGTATATGCCATAAAATGGCAATTTATGAATATAGAAATGGAACTTGTAATCATTAATCACAATAAGTGAATTTGTTGTTTTTAACCTATAACTTCACTCATTTTATAATAAGAAATGACAGATATGAAAATCCTTATGTGTAGGAAATGGGGAGAAGAGGGATGCACTGATAATTAAAATGCACTAACTTTCATCGATGTTTACATAAAACAAACTTGATGCTTTAAGTAAGTTAGCAAAAAACAAAGTGATTACTTTAATGCTGGCAAACAATGAAATATAATTTCTGATATATCCAGTAAAATACATTGTATTATAAACATTAGGTATAAATATTATTGGGTGGCCACGGTGGTGCAGTGGTTAGCATTGCTGCCTCACAGCAAGATATTCTCTGGTTCAATCCTTGGCTGGGGTGCCTTCTGTGCGGAGTCTGCATGTCCTCCCTGTGGTCGCGTGGGTTTCCTCCAGGTGCTCCGGTTTCCTCCCACATCCCAAAGACATGCTGCAGGTGGAGTGGACACTCTAAATTGGCCCTAGGTGTGAGTGTGTGTGTGTGTGTGCCTTCTGTGGAAGGTTGGGCGCTGGGCTGGCAACTCAACACCGTAAAAAACTCCCCTGCCAATCATGAGCAGACAAGGTGATCAGCTGTGGTGACCCCTAACTGAGAAGAAGAAGAAGAAGAAGAAGAAGGTATAAATATTATTACCATCTATTTAGATTAAGTAATATGTTTGGAAAGACTTCATTAATAAGTGTGAATATGTTAAATAACTGTGTGCTACAATCTTTTACTGAGGTTTTGTATATTATACATCCTACTTTACTATGATTGAATTGCTTATCTATCTTTCATGTAAATATGAATTGCTTATACAATAAGTAGACATGTATATTGTATTAGAATTCTGTCTAATCTACAATAGTACTATATCTGTTCAAAATAATATAAACATTGCTTATTCCTATTACAAATATTCTCCATATGATAATTCAATTTATGGAGCACAGATGTTCTGGATTGTCAAGGTATGAGTGATAATCTGATGGACAGGTTTATCCATCAGATTAGAAATTATTTTCGTTCCATGGCTAGTGCAGCTCTTTGTTTTGTTAACATTTATTAATTTAAATTCATATTTCACAAATACATTTTTAGTATGCCTGACCAAAACATTACTTTATTGGTAAACACTCAAAGTATAAAACTGATAATTTCCTTTAAAAGCTCAAACATATACTTTATAGTTATCAGAGGAAAATGTTTAATACTCACAATAAAACAAAAAATAGTCACATAGTCTAAATAACCTGAGATGGGTTTCATTTTATTATCTTTAAATACCAGTGGCTTAAACAATCCTCACAAGAGATTAAATCAACTAAAATATTTAAAACTGAACAAAGCACAACTTGTCTTCCTTCAAGAAACACATTTAAAAACAAATGACAATTACAAATGGAATACTAAGGAATATATGATATCGGCACAATTCACTAATAAGACAAAGACAAAAGGGGTAACAACTTTATGTAAAACAAATGTGATTAACACAGAAATCATTTATAAGTATGAAGATAAATAAGGCCTTATGGCATTAGTAATAGTTAAATATAATAACAGAATATGGACCCTAGCGAATCTATACTGGTTCCCAGGCACTGGATCAGGAACTGTTAAAAAAGAACACTTGGATTTCATTTCCAATAATTATAAAGGAAACTTAATATTAGAAGGAGATTTTAACTGTCTATTTGATATTTCTGAAACTACAAACAAAAGACCGCTGTATACATCTGCTGTATCAAAAGCTTTAAACAAGTGGGTAGAATCATTTCATCTTGTAGAGACTTTCAAATTTAAAGAAGATAAATCTTTGTTGTTTTACCATCAAGATCAAAGATTTGGTACCCAAACTAGAATAGATAAGATATTTGCTGCCCATGACTTACACTCTGAAATCATTAATTTCTCAGTCACTCCCTGCTTCTTTTCAGACCACAATTCATTGATACTAAAACTTCAAAATGGGTACAAATCATTAATCTTTAACTCCAGAATTCCAGCATATATAACTAAAATTAAAGAGTTCAAACCCTGGTTATTATCTGAATTACAGTTCTTCTTAGATATTAATTACACCACATAGATAAATAAAATAATGATATGGGACTCATTAAAAGCTTACATATATGGTAAAACCTTAACTTGGTATAAAAAAATCAGAGAATGGGATTCTGAATTATTAAATCTACAATCCAAACTTTTGTCAGTAAAAGCTGAAAAAAATCAAAATCATTTGGAGATGAAAAAGAAAGTAGAAGTATTAAACAAGAAATACAATGAAATTCTAACACATAAAACTAGTTTAGATTTAGAAAAATTAAAATGAATACCTTAGCCACTTCTCTCAAATATCTACATAATTTATCCACAAGAATCAAAATACAACCAAAAGCTAATAACATTAAAAGTATCTTCCATGAAAAGAAAGGAGAAAATGTCTTGGATATAGGTGACATTCTTGATGCCTATAGAAATCACTATATGGAACATTTCCAAAAAGAAAATATACATATCAATCAATTAAATATAGATGAAAAATGTTCTAATATTAAAAAATAGCAGACAAATTAAAACTAGATCTGCAAGCAGCCATTTCCTACAAAGAAATTACATATACAATAAAAGAGGGTAAAAATAATAAAGCTCCAGGCATATATGGCATAATTATGGAAATATATAAACATTTTTCTTCAAAGATACTATCCTTCTTCCATAAAACTCTATTAGAAATTAAGTCACAAGCTTTAGTACCACCCTCTTGGAGATATTCCTTAAACACACCAATCTTAAAGGAAAACAAATCCCCAAATGTCTGTACCTCATATAGACCTATATCATTATTAAATAATGGCTATAATATATTAATGACAATATTAGCTAACAGAATCAAAATACCACTATCCAAAATAATAAATAATGATCAGACTGGATTTATATATCGTAGACACACACATGACAATATTAAAAGGATAATTTCATTATAGTTTATGTTAATAAAGAAAATAAACACTCATAATTGACTTAGATATAGAGAAAGCCTTTGATTCCCTAAACTGGGACTATTTATTCAAAATTCTGGTGTTAATTGAATTTCCTCCTTCCTTTGTTCATCTACTAAAGAATACATATACAAATAATTTAGTGTATGTTATGCTAGGTCCTTTCAACTCTGAATCTATACATATAACAAAGGGTATTAAACAATGATGTCCCATGTCACTGATTCTATTTGCTTTGGCTATTGAAATATTAGCAGATTCAATATGTAACAATACAAACATCAAAGGAGTAGATGTTTATGAACAATACAATTCGAAAGTAATGCTTTTTGCTGATGACGTATTATTAACATTATCCAATACAAAAGAGATGTTAGAAGAGAAATAGATAATTTATTTGACACATTTTACAGGACTCCATTTTAATAAATCAAAATCAAAATTTTTTATATAAAAAAAAAGAATTGCAGGCGAAGGGAATCACATTATAGGGAAACAAGAATCTATGCTAAAATATCTATGAATTGAGTTATGCAAGGATAATAATTAATTAGTCTAAAAAACTACAATAATATTGTGATGCCTGTGCCCTGGCCTAGGAATCAACAGGCTTCAATCCTCACCACTAACACCAGTGAGGGGCATCTCATATAGGAGGAAAGGATAAATACACACAGTAAAGTCCAATTTCCCTTAAGAGCACACAGAGATCACAGTCTGTTTGAGGCTGGTCGCTCTCTTGCTCACCAGGTCCCCAATAAGACTCACCTCTGGCACAGCTATAGGGTCCAGATCTCAGCCTAGTGGTCAAGTTAAAACGTCCATCACCCCCTCTGTCCAACCAGTGCTTTGTGTCCCTGCCCAAGTTGCTGACACACACACACACACACACACACACACACACACACACACACACACACACACACACACACACACACACACACACACACACACACACACACACGCACACATGCACACACATACACACACACAAACACACACCTTCTGAAGAGTTTATATAACCACACAGACACTCCTGGGGAAGGCTGCCAGAGCTGTGGGCCATTTCCCCAGACTATATGGTAGTAAAGGCTACCACCACCCACTAATATTTATCAGCTACTCAAAGGCCCTTAAAAGGGTGTCCAATTATTACTGTGCAATATTATTATCCAATTGGTAGTATAGCCCAGGGCTAAAGCTATTAGAGTGGCTTTGTACAATTTTACCAAAGGCATGTAAGTACTCTAAAGAGCTTAAATTATCTCTACAAAAACCGCCACAGTTGAAAGAGTTTAAAAATATTTAATAACAAATAGTCAAAACACAAGACAATACTTTTTACTACACAGTGCTAGTCAGGAGTTCAGAGATCACAGAGAAATAGTTAAAATAATTCAGTAGTACAGTTCTGACATCACAGAAAAACACTTAATCTAAATGTTCTAGTTTCTAGCTATTTCTAAGAGAAAACACAAGTCTAAGATAAACTTACATATAGAGAAAGACAGTGCTGGTGAGTTGGATGGTCGAGACAAAAATGCTTAATGCTGTCTGAGTCTCTCTGTTTTTAAAATCACATTCCTGGTTCACATTACATCATTCTTTACATCTCCCTGGGTTCCCAGGCTAACAGAAACTACATTTACATTCTTCACATCTGGGCAGAAACCAGAGCAACAAAGGACATTTATGCATGCAAATTCTGGCCATTAACTCTGGCCTTAACACAATAGGAAGGATGCCTCAATCTAGACTTTCTGGCTCCAAGTTTTAACATCAAAGGGTCACAACATGCTTTAGTTGGTCAGTAGAGTGCACTATTGTTACATTTTTTGCAGTTCCACATGTAACACTATTTTTACCATTTAAGACACAAGCCTGTGGTTTACATTAATATTTACAGACAGGTTCATAGCTACATAGGTAGGTACTAGGCTATCTGCCCAAGGGCATTTATAAGCCTAGCCCGAGTGTGTCGGCTTTCGCCGCCCCATTGATTAATTAACTGATCCTCTGTCAAGAAGAGCCAATGAAGTGATCCCAGGGGTGTATTTTCTGTTACCCATCCACTTGTCAAAGTTTCTCTTGAAGAGTGTTAGTGAGGGGCTCTGCCTGATGCAGTTTGGAATTTTGTTCCAAAACATGGGAAGTCTCTGTGACAAGAATCTATCCCTCCAGCATGTTCTATTTATTGTTGTGGTGAGGTTTAGCTCACTAGAGCACATGGCTGGCAGTGACTTGGATTTCTTTAGGTGGAGTATGCCCATTAATTTTGAGTTGGACATGGCTTTGTACGTCAGGCAGAGGTCACCTCTGAGTAAGCAATATGCCACTGAGTAAGGCAGAGTTTTTTCAGTCGGGCTGCATAGAACATATGTGTGAGGCTAGTAATCCTCTTGGTGAGGTACTTTTGTGGTCTTTCCAGCTGTTGGAAGTGTCTTGTGAAGTACATCCCAAATGGGACATTGTACTCTATGATGGGTCTAATGAGTGATGAGTAGAGGGGCACTATAACCTCGTTATTTCTAGATGCAAACCCTTTAGTAATTAGATGGGCCACATAGAATGATTTCCTAACTACTTTGGCAATATGATTGTCAAAGTAGAGATTACTATCTACCTGGGTCCACAGATCTCTTATTACATCTTCTGTATTAAGAGGGCTGCCACCTATGTGGTAATTCGTGGGTGTTTTGTTTTTCCCAAATGGGATGACTATGCATTTTTGGCATTTAACTTGAGGCCATGACTTTGACACCAGCTGTCCGTCTCAGTAAGGCCCTTTTGGAGGATGTCTGTGTCAGCCGGAGAGTCAATCATGGCTCCCAGTTTGTAGTCATTGGCGAACTTGGTTAGCCATAGTCTGTGTTTGTCTGTACTTCTGAGAAGTATATGCCGAACAGTAGGGGTCCCAGGATAGAGCCTTGTGGGACACCACTTGTGACTGGTTTAGAGTTGGACCTGGAACCCGCTATTCTTACCGTGTGAGTTCTGTCTGTAAGCCAGTTGGCAACCCATCTCGTGATGTAGGGGTTTATATTCAGGCTGGTGAGTTTTTCTGTAATACCTGAGTTGGGAATGGTGTTGAAAGCCTTGGCGAGGTCAAGGTCAGCTGTGTGAACTACCTTTCCCTCATCTATGACCTTGGTGACTATCTCGAAGAAGTCAACCAGGTTTAGTAGGCATGATCTGCCCTTAACAAAGCCGAACTGGGTTGGGTCAAGTGTTTGGAGGTTCCCAATGTCTTTGTTAATGAGTTCCATGATATGCTCCATAGCCTTGCAGACCAGGCTAGTCAGGCTTATGGGGCGACAGTTACCAGGGTCAGTTGTGGCCCCTCCTTTGTGGAGAGCAATAACCATTCCTGCGCACCATTCTATGGGCACGTAGCCTGTGGAAAGGCTGAGGTTGAACAGCGTGTTTATATGGGGGGTTAGTTCATTCTGTAGTTTGTGCAAGACACAGCCTGGAACACCATCTGGTCGCATTGACATGGTGTTTTTGGCTTTTGAAAGGGCTGTTTTCACCTGTGTGTCTGCGATTTTTGGGACACTATACCTTTCCGGTATTGTTGTGGGCCCTTTTGGAGGTGAGAGGGGTGTGAAGTTTTCACTGAATCTATCTGCCAGGATGTTGACAATATCAGTAGGTTCAGTATATTTTGTGCTATTTTGCACTAGTTCAGTGCATATCTGTGAGTTGCCACTTAGATTCTTAACACAGCTAAAGAAGGCTTTGTGGTAATCTTTTGAATCCTTGGCTATTTTTCTTTCGAAGTTAGCCTTGGATGATTTCATGAGAGACCTTAGTTTCTTACTGATACTGGTCAGGGATGTATTTCCTTCTTGGGATTTGCTTTTTTCTGAACTAGTTTCCTCCTTCTATTCTATAGCCTGTTTATGGCAGGGGTCCACCAAACTGGTTTCCTTCTCTTAGAGGAGTGAGTCTTTGTTTTGCTAGGGATAGCATGATCCATGCCTCATTGTAGGTGCTCATAGAGTGCATTTGTAAAGGTTTCTGCATCTTAGGCAGCATTATCCTTTAGCGTGGGGGCTGTGAAACTTACCACCTCTGTCTTAAGTAATGTGAAGCTTGCTTTAGAAAAGTTTTTTACTGTGGTTTTCTTATTTGGGGGTGGTGGTGGGGTGTGGACATCCAGAGTGATTAGTTTATGGTCTGATCTAACCAGTGACGTGTTGAACTCCAGTGTAGAACACCTGTCGCCCATGTTGGTGATGACCAGGTCCAATATGTTTTTACCTCTGATAGGGGAGTTTACCATCTGATCCACAGTGCTTGAGTTGATGAATTTCAGGAAGCGCTGAGCCTGGGAGTTTGTACTCGAGTAGCTTTCCCAGTGAATTGTAGGGTAATTGAAATCGCCCAATATCAGGGTGTTCGGTAGGACCTTCATGTTTTCCAGTGTCTCCAGAAAGGTGGAGTGGTGGTCCTGGGTCATGGAGGGTGATTTGTAGCAGGCCACAATTTGCATAGCAGATTTGCCCGATGTTAGTTGCACATGGATGATCTCAGAGGTATCATGCTGCACCACTAACCTGGAGGTGTAGGTATCCTTGATGAATATGGATGCAACCCTCTTTTTGTGTTTCGGTCCATGTTCTGTGGCCAAAACGTGTGGTATGAGTTATAGCCTGGTAGTGCTGGGGTGATCTCTGGAACCTTGAACCAGGTTTCAGTTACTGCACAGATGTCGACATTCTCCATACTGAGGAGTGCTTTGAGCATGTACATTTTGAGATTTAAACTTTTGGTGTTGAGTAGCATAACCCTCAGTTTTTTTGTTAATTGTGCTGTTTACGGAGGTGGGTTTGACTTTTGAGCCTTGCCTCAAAAAGGCACTATGGGGGCAGCAAGAGCCTTGGCCAGTATTCAAAAGCCTAGGGGTTACAGGTGCAAGCCATCTCTTGTGAAGCAAGAAGGCTTGTCGAGCATGTCGTCCCGGGCTGACAGACACTGGATCCCCTTTGAATGACACCAGAAGCTTAGCCAATTGTCGAAATTGATTATTTTTTCTTAATACTGAGGTATCATTCTTGGTGAGAGCAGGATGCTACTCAGGGTCAGAGTCATACCAGTCTGGGCTACATGATCAGAGAGCTCTTCCATGTCTCTTTTCATGTAGTCAAGGGAGGTACATCTCGGGTCATTCACACCAACATGAACAATGACAAAGTCATATTTGTACTTGTTCTGGAGTGACCTGAGTGCTTGTGTTATGTGGCAGATTCTGGCTCCCGACAGGCAGCTAACAGTAACCTTCTGCTTGTCCAGCCTAGTGAGTGGGTCATCAGTGTGCCTAACTATAGAGTCACCTATTACTAGTGTGTTAGGTATGTTATTTCGCCTTAAGGGCTGTGATTGTGTGGCATACTGATTTTGTGTTTTATGTGTTGTCTGGTTTGTGATGGGAGGTACAGGTTGTTTGGGTGTCTGCTTTGGAGGTCTCTCATGCTTTTGCAGGTTTTTATTTAGAGCCTCTGAGTATGATTTTGTGTATTTATGTGTATTCTTTGCCAGTGCTGTTTTAGTAGGCCTGTGTGCGGCTGGAGGTGTGGTGCAAGTGTTATCCTTCTCCTCTTGACTGTCTGTTCCAGTCTTGGGTGGAGACAGCTTAGCTTCCAGTTTGGCTGTATAATTGCATCTCTCGCATATGTTAGTGTTTTGTGGTAGGAGAAGAAGGTTGTCTGTGTACATGAGGCAGTTGTAACATTGCTTCAGGATACCCAGATTCACCAGCTGGACTGGACAGTACACCTGAAATTGCCCTTTGGTCATGCCTGAATAGTAGGGTGAGCTGCTTTGTCACTTGGTTGGTGAGGGGTGAATAAAGAGCCTTGACCTGCTGGACAAACAATGTCAGGGTATATTAGTGCTTGCTACAAGGTCTGAGCAAGTGCTGGGCTGTAGGATGCTTTTTGAGTGCTTAGTTTGAGAGTTAGACTAGTTTCAAGGGAAAAACTGAAGAGGAGACCTAGTGGAGCCGGGAATAATTTAACCGTAGCTAACAGGCACTGCCAGGTGTGCAAAACCATGCAAACATGGTTTTTATAGTAGGGAAATGAAAGATATAGAAATTAGCCCAAAATGGCCAATAAACCACTAACTTCTGGGCTGGAACCACTCCTCCAGGGACAGATAGGTTGATCAAAGCTCCCCTCTCTCACAGATGAACAGAGAAATTTCCCTCTATCCAAGTAAGGTATGGGAAACTCAGGAACTAGTATCACAGCCCTGAATTCTGCACTAGCCTGAAAACTGGACTATACTAGCTTAGAAAGGTGGGAAACAAGGAATTTTTTTTTTTTAAAGATACGGCAAAAACAGTAAAAAAAGTACACTTAAAACAGCTTTAAATGACTGCAAACGATCAGAAAAGGCTATCACACTTTAGTGTGTAGCCTACAACCGTTAAACAAATTATTTAAACAAAAAAACAACTTTTTAAAAGTGCAGGCAGTCAAATAAGTACAACGTGTGAAAAAAACAAGCTTTTAAATCACAATAAATGCTAGAAAATCTGTGTTTAGGCGGAAAACAGTTAAGTACAGCAAGAAAGTACAGAAAACTGATACTTAGAGATGACAGAATTATCTCCAAAATTCTATCTAGCTAGGCTGGCAGCCATCACCTATCTTCACCCAATCTTCACATATCTCCCCCACTGGAGAACTTTAGCTAGTTTTTCAAGTGACCCTTGAGAAATGCTGCTTGAGGGAGTGAGGTCTATCTGAGTATACCTTATCCCGTTCCCTGTCTTGAGAGCCCATCTGCATTGGCATTGCTAACCCCACTGCGGTGCTGCACAGACATATCATATGCTTGCAACCCCAGGCTCCATCTTAGCAACTTGGCATTTTGATGGCTGGCTCTGTTTAACCATGTTAAGGGTTTGTTATCTGTCATAACAGTGAGTTTTCTTCCATTCAGATAAGGCTGAAGTTTCTGCAGTGCCCACACTATGACTAGACATTCCTTTTCTACAGCTGCATAACATTCCTCCCTGGGCTGGAGCCTACGACTGAGATAAAACACTGGGTGCTCTTTTCCCTCTGAAGAAATCTGGCTAAGTACAGAGGCCACCCCATGGTTGAAAGCATCGATCTGCACAAAAAATTCTTTGCTGTCATCTGGACCGGCCATCACAGGGGGTCCTCCAAAAGCTTCTTTATGCTTCTGGAGAGCCTGCTCACATGCTGGGGTCCACACTACCTTATCTGGCCTCTTCATCCTTGTCAGTTCTGTGAGGGGAGCAGCTATGGTATTATAACTGGGGACAAACTTTCTGTAGTATATTGCTGTTCCTAAAAATGCCCTCACCTTCTTTTTAGTAACAGGCACAGGCCATGCCTGAATGGCTTCCACTTTGGCAGGCTCTAGCCTTATCTTACCACTCCCCACTCTATGTCCTAGGCAGGAGACCTCTGCCATACCCATCTGACATTTGCTCAGCTTAATGGTCATCCTTGCCCTCTGTAGTCTGCCCAGCACCTCCCTGACATGCTGAAGGTGCTCTGGCCGGGAATAGCTGTAGATGGCAACATCATCTGGGTAAGCAAGAGCAGACCCTCCTGGTCCTGCCAGGATATGATGTACCAGCCTCTGGAAGTTGTTGGGGCATTCTTCATCCAAAAGGGCATCTTTGTGAACTCATACAAGCCACAAGGAGTTTCATAGGCTGACTTCTCTCTAGCACTGGGAGTCAAGGTCACCAGTAACCCTTGGTAAGATCAATGGTTGTAAGATATTTAGCCCCACCCAGCTGCTCTAGGGCCTCATCTGTCCTAGGCATGGGGTAAGAATCTGACTTTGTGTGACTATTTAATTTCCTGCAGTCCACACAGAACCTGGTGCTGCCATCCTTCTTTGGCACCAGGACCACTGGGGAGGCCCAGGGACTGTTGGACTCTTGAATCATCCCTAGTTCCAACATCTCCTGTACCTCCTCCTTCAGAGTCTATTTGAATCTCTCAGGCACTCTATAATGGGTCTGCTTAATAGGCCTTTGGGGTCCTGTATCCACCTGCTGCTGCCCCAGGTGGGTGCACCCTGGTTTCCCAGTGAACATGTCCCCAAATTCCTGCAACACTGCTTGGATTTCTCGAACCTGGGTAGGAGATTGCTGCTGGGACATTGCTACCCCTTCCACTGAGGTGTCATCCCGAGCCTCACTGAGGAGATCAGTCCCCAGATCTCCCTTAGTCTCCTCCTGCAATCCACTGCAAATGCTCAGCACAAGGGCCTCCCTATCATGGTAAGGTTTCATCATGTAAACATGGTACAATTTGTGACCCTGCCTTTTGCCTAGCAATTCCATCATGTAGTTAACATCACTTACCTTTCTTACCAACTTGTAGGGTCCATCCCAAGCTGCTTGCAGTTTGTTGTGTCTGACAGGAATGAGAACCATTACCTGCTGAACCACAGCATACTCTCTAGCTTGAGCATTCCTGTCATACCATACCTTTTTCTGTTGTTGGGCTTCTGCCAGGTTTTCCTGGGCCAAGCCCATGAGTTCCCTGAGCCTTGTCCTGAGGTTTAGGAAGTATGCCACAACAGACTCCTTGTGAGACTCACACTCACTTTCCCACTCATCTTGAATTAAATCTAGAGGTCCCCTCACCCTATGCCCATACAGCAACTCAAAGGGTGAAAAACCTGTAGATTCCTGGGGAACTTCTCTGTAAGCAAACAACAGATGGGAAAATATTTGTCCCACTCCCTCTTAAACTGATCTGCAAATGCCCATAGCATGGACTTGATTATAGAGTTTAACCTCTCAACAAGACCATTAGTCTGGGGATGGTGGGGGGGGGGGTCTTCATGTGCTTTACCCCACAGTACTTCCACAGACAAGCCATCAGGTCTGACATGAAATTGGCACCTATTTCAGTCAGTATTTCTTTTGGGAAACCCACCCTGATGAGAATCTCTAACAAAGCATTTGCCCCCTTCTCTGCCTCAATGGAGGACAAAGCCACAGCCTCAGGGTATCTTGTAGCATAGTCCACTACCACTAGGATATACTTTTTCCCTGTGGAACTTGGGGTACTCAGAGGACCCACAATATCCATAGCTACCCTCTGAAATGGCTCCTCAGTTAAAGGTAAAGGCATCAAAAGAGCTCTCACCTTGTCTCCTGCCTTGCCTACCTTTTGGCACTGCTCACAGGTCCTGCAATACCCTGTTAAATCTCTGGAATTCCAGGCCAATAGAAGTTCTGCATAATATGCTTCTTTGAACATTTTATGCCCATATGACCTGCAAAAGGAATATCATGGGCTCTGGCTAGAAGCGCCATATGGTAGGCTCTAGGCACTACCAACTGCTGTACTCTCTCACCTTCTAGACCTCCCTCAGGGGTCCACTCTCTGTATAGTAACCCTTTGTCCCAGTATACAGATTCCCCCTTTCCTTGAGAATCAGGTTCCTCCCTAGCTACCTGCCTCAGGCCTTGCAATGTAGGGTCTCAGAGCTGAGCCTGTCTCAACTCTCTCCTTGTAACCATTCCCAGCTTCCCTTCCACAGGAAGTCTGGCATCCTGTATCAGTGGTGTCTCACTGTCAACCTGGGTACTACTACTCACCTCTACCTTTGCTGTCACTCTGTCCAAGGGACCATCAGTACTCCCAAGCAGCTGTGGCTTACCTTCAGTCCCACTGCTACAGAGTAGCTCCCTCCCTGAAGTAACCTCATCACCAGTCCTTGCTGTGAGTTTGCAGTCAGTCTGGGTCTCCCACAAGCTACCAGACTTTCCTGCTTGTCTCCAAGCCTGACTCCATGTAACTGCACAAGCACAGGGTACTACACTATCAAAATTGTTCCCTATCCAGATATCTGCAGGTATATCCTCAAAAACACCTACTTGCTGGCTTCCTTTTCCACGCTCCCAGTCAAGGTGAACCCTAGCCAAAGGTATTTGAAATGGGATGCCTCCTAAAGTCCTGACTGGAGTAGACTGCCCAGGCAGGTTGTGCTCCTCTGTAACCATTGCAGGCTTTACATTGGTTATATCAGAGGCTGTGTCTCTCTTGGAAATGGCCCCTTTGCCATTCACTACACTAGGATATAACCTCTGGTGGTAGTTTGGTACCCTTGTTGTCCCAAGACAACCTACTATTGGCATTTTGCCTTTCCCACTTACTGGCTCCATCACCTTTTGTTCCCCACCTTGCCTCCATGGACACCTGTATGCCACATGGCCCCACTAGTTGCATTCAAAACATTTAACCCTAGCTACTGGACATGTACCTGGACCAGTGGCTTCCCCTGCTACTGGCAGATTCTGTTGAGGCAGTCTGTGCTGCCCACCATGGGTTCCTTTAGACCAATGAGCAGTACTGGGGGGTCCTCTTCCTGTGCAGGGCTGCCCTGCTTGCCAGGTATAGGTCTCCCTTCTTCCCCAACTCATCTGAAGTAGCACATTGTCTATCAGCTAACCAGATCCTCATGTCCTCAGGCAAAGTGCTAAAGGCTTGTTCCCTAACCAAAAGGCCTGCCAGCCCTTCAAAAGTGGTGACCTGACATCCACTCACCCACCTATGGAAATAAGTGCTCAGTTCAACAACATATTCACACACACTATTATCTGCCTAGCATCTATGCTCACAAAACTTTTTCCTATATTTTCAGGTGTTAGCTTAAACAATTCTAATAAGTGATTTTTTAACAGCAGTATAATCAAAACATGCAACATCAGACATTTTTGACAAAACAGTTACAGCTTTACCATTGAGTAAGGGGGACAGGAACTGTACTCAGAGCCTTTGGTCAACACTATATTGTTTGCATACCCTCTCAAACAAATGAATGAAACTATCAAAATTATCCACTTTTTTAAACTGTGGATGAAATTTACTGACCTTTTGTGCTTCTGGGGTCCAGTTACTCCCTTCCCCGTTACCTCCATGACTCTGGCAAGAGTCAGCATTTCCCTTTCATGCCTCCTCTGCCGATCCTTTTCCTCGGCTTCTATCTTCAAATGCCTGGCCTCCAACTCAAGTCTCTTTAGCTCCAGATGGATTTTTAAGTCCTCTGCCGAAGGGTTGAGCTGTCCATTCTCCGAGGGTATTATTTCTCCACTGCCAGTCTGATTGTTCTCCTGGTTGCTGTTTTCTGATGCAGCTGTAACCAATGCTGCAATTAGGTCTGCCTTAGTCAGGTATCCATGCACCTGTCCCCTAGCCTGGCACCTCTCCAGTAGCTGGCTCCTTGTCAGTTTCCCATACTCCTCTGCTGACATGCTGCCTACTCACTCTATCTAAGCTAACAAAAGAAATAAAACAATTGTGATCTGAAATATAAGTATTCACTGTGTGGCTGATTTAGAGTACAAAACACATTCAAAGCTCACTGTACACAAGCTACAGGAATTCACACTACCCACACCACTACAAGCCAATTAGTATTTGCCAACCAATTAATATGTGATGTGGATATCGCACCACTACCAAACAATTAATATGTGATGCCTGTGCCCTGGCACAGCAATCAAGGAGCCTCAATCCTCACCACTAACACCAGTGAGGGGCGTCTCATATAGGAGGAAAGGATAACAAATGCACACAGTAAAGTGCAATTTCCCTTAAGAGCACACAGAGATCACAGTCAGTCCGGGGCTGGTCAGTCCCTTGCTCCCAGGTCCCCAATAAGACTCCCCACTGGCACAGCTATAGTATCCAGATCTCAGCCTAGAGGACAAGCTAAAACCTCCAGCACCCTCTCTGTCCAAACAGTGCTTCGTGTCCCTGCCCAAGTAGCTGACGCACACACACACACACACACACACACACACACACACACACACACACACACACACACACACACACACACACACACACACACACACACACACACACACACAAAACAAAGAGTTTATATAACCACACAGACACTCCTGGGGAAGTCTGGCACAGGTTCTCCAGCTGTGCCCCCCTTTCCCAGACTATATGGTAGTATCAGTTGCCACCACCCACTAATATTTATCAGCTACTCAAAGGCCCTTAAAAGGGTGTCCAATTATTACTGTGCAATATTATTATCCAATTGGTAGTATAGCCCAGGGCTAAAGCTATTAGAGTGGCTTTGTACAATTTTACTAAAGGTATGCAAGTACTCTAAAGAGTTTAAATTATTTCTACAAAAACAGCCAGAGTTGAAAGGGTTTAAAAATATTTAATAACAAATAGTCAAAACACAAGACAATACTTTTTACTACACAGTGCTAGTCAAGAGTTCAGAGATCACAGAGAAATACTTAAAATAATTCAGTAGTACAGTTCTCACATCATAGAAGAAACTTTCTAAACGTTCTAGTTTCTAGCTATTTCTAAGAGAAAACACAAGTCTAAGATAAACTTACATATAGAGCAAGAAAGTGCTGGTGAGTTGGATGGTCAAGACAAAAATGCTTAATGCTCTCTGATTCTCTCTGTTTTTAAAATCACACTCCTGGTTCGCATTATATCATTTTTTGCACTTCACTGGGTTCCCAGGCTAACAGAAACTACGTTTGCATTCTTCACCCCTGGGCAGAAACCAGAGCAATAAAGGAAATGTATCCATGCAAATTCTGGCCATTAACACCGGCCTTAACACAATAAGCAGGATGCCTCACTCTAGACTTTCTGGCTCTGAGTTTTAACATCAAAGGGTCACAACATGCTTTACTTGGTCAGCAGAGTGCACTGTTGTTACATTTTTTTCCAGTTCCACATTTAACACTATTTTTACCTGTAGTTTACATTAATATTTACAGATGACAGAATTATCTCCAAAATTCTGTTTGACTAGGCTGGCAGCCTTCACCTGTCTTCACCCAACCTTCACAAATATCATCAATAAAATTAAAATCTCTGTGAAAAGGTGGAACAAAATAATATTAACATTTGAAAATAGACTACAGTTAATAAAAATGGTTTTACTACCCAAGATTCTATATATAAATTTGACAATACAACTGTTACCAGAAAGTAATATGCTCAAAGAAATAAACTCATGCCTAATACATTGTTTATGGTTTCCCTAAAGAAACAGAATAGCTTTAGTACATCATATTAAACCAGGGAAACAGGTAGGATTAAACTTTACTGATATAGAGACATATATAAAAGCATCAATATCTAAAACAATCTCATATTGGATAAGTCCAAATTATTCTGCAAATTGGAAAGAATTACTAACTGTAATATCAAGATATGAATTTGATTTACAAAAAAAAAATTCAAATTGATAAAAACAATTCGCCATGGCACATATTATGTATTAGTATGCAATATAACATAACTAAGCCCACTAAAACTCATATGATTAATTGACAAAAATATATCCCCATGATATCCTGGTGCCTTTGTGCAAGTATAAAAGTCCATTTGCAAAAAACAAACAAAGACAGAGCTCCAGGTTTTCCAGCAGTTTAATAAAAAACAAACACAAGCACTTTCACAATGATGCTTCTTCAGGTGTATGAATACAAGCTACGTAACACCATTCTTATACCATGTAATTCCAGTCACATGATTAACCATTCAGAATCTTAAAGGTAAAAACTACATTAAAACATATATACATATCGTAGCAAGATAACATACATCCCTTTCATCTATGTAATGACCTTTTCCTGAGTGTAGGTCTTAGGGGTACATGGTCATTAAGACCGTGTCCCTTATCTGCTCTTAGTCCCACAATTCATTCTGCTACCAGTTCTTCAGTTATTCATCTAATATCTCCTCCCCTTGAATGCTCTAGACATTTCCCCAAAACTACAAATTTGAATGAATGCTGTTCTGTAGTTTGGTCAACATGTTTTACTAGTGCATTAAATGTGCTCTTTTTCTTAATGTGGTACATATGCTCTCTCAGCCTGTCCTTAAGCTGTCTATCTGTTTTGCCAACATAGAATTTATTACATACTTGGCACACAGCAAGGTACACTACAAGTGAACTATCACATGTTGCACTAGACCTGATGTTAAACAATTCCCCTGTGTCCGGATGTCTAAAAGTTAACATATCTTTTGCCATGTGTATACACACATGGCATTTCCCACAAGGTTTAGTCCCTGTATTGTCTGTAGATGTTACAAAATCTCTTGAGTTGCAGAGCCTTATCTTTAAATGTTTTCTGTTCTTAAAAGAGAATCGTGGTTTCAAATATATATATACCTACTCTTTTGTGTATCATATGATTAATTATTACATAGACTCATTTAGGAAAATTATTAATGCAGATATAGATTTAAAAATATAAGTTGATCTTTTAACACCATTCATAGTTACATAGAGCTATCCAGATAAAATATACAAAGAAACAATTAAGTCCTGGGAATAGAAAGGATTTGTTTGCTGGTTTCAATGTATCAAAGAACTAAAAGTTCTGGATATGCAAACAATAGAAACAACATACAAAATTCCACAAAATGATAGGCTAACTAAAGCATTCTGACGTATTCACAAGATTTATGCAGAATAATTAGTAATTCTTCATTTAAAGAAATACCGAAACTTATGAAATACCTATATGAAATCATATATAATGATTATGACATGAGAAATAGTATTTTGAAATTTTACAAGATATTGATAAATTATAAAACACCACTCAAATCCTCATATTGGAATTTTATAACAAAAGGACGCTCATTACAGCTGACTAAAGAAATTAAATCAAATATTTTATCACCAATAAATCATACATCCTTTACACAATATTGGAAAGTTTTTAATTGGAAATGCTTGCACAGAGCATTCTTAACTCCAGATAGAATTATTAAAATGAATTCTTCCACAAAGGGAATATGTTGGAGGTGTGAGCAAATACACAATGCAGACTGGAATCACATTTTTTTTCGACTGTATTAAAATTAAGACATTTTGGAATGGTATTAAAAACTTTTTATAAGCTTTATTTAATGAATCGTTTAATTTATCTAAAGCTCTAGTATTATTAAATGTGTGCAAAGGTCTTCATTTGAATGAGTCAAATATGTATCTAGTATGGACAATACTTGCAATCTCAAAGAAGTGTATAGCAAGAAGATGGAATACAAACATAATACCGACTTTGGAAGATTTCTACAGGCTACTGAAGATCACAGCATTGTTGGAAATTAAAATTAATGAATTAAGGAATCATCCTAAGCCATTTATTAACAATCCATGGAAAAAAGTCTTATCATTGATTGACACTTTACAATAACTGAACAGATACACTCTGATAACTGAATTGTTATACCTATAACGTAATTGTATAAATTGAGCTCTGTTATAGTGTTAGGCTGATGTAAATAGTGTACATAGTTATTTAAGATGTTATATACAAATACTATGGAATTTATTTTACTGTATTTGAAAAATAAAACAATTTTTGAGAAAAAAAAGAATGAAATATTTAGCACATGGCAACTGTTAGCATTTATGCTAATGACTTTTGCTTTGATAATAAAACTATTTTAATGCTGAATCTGTTGCAGGTTACAGCTTTTAGTACAGCATCAATCAACAATCATTGCTTTGTTAATTAGTTAATAGTCAGTTTCATTACTAACACAATAGGAACTTCGCATTCTCAAAATACCTTTAAAGCAGCATACACTTTTTCATCAAAGTCAGTGTGCCACAATACATATTTAACCAAAAAACAGAAACTGTCAGTCAAAGTTCTACCCCTTAAAATAAAAATGTAGTTGATACAGAATGGTGGAAATAACAAGTTTACATTATCATAGCCTGCTTTAGGCACCGGTGAACCCTGTGGTCACTGGGGGCCCCCTGCTGCTGGGGGACTTCAACCACATAAGGTTATCATATTTTGATATTTTGTAATATGTATAGCCAACCATGTAACCATTTGAAATGTCAGGACCCGCTAAAGTAAGTCCCGAAATACGGAGAGTAAATGGCCAAAAAAACAGACTTACATATATTAAGTCTGAGATGCATTTTCTTGGAATATTCTATTTTCTCCAAGGTATGGCGATCTTGGAATTGCTCTATATTTTATATATATATATATATATATATATATATATATATATATATATATATATGGATCTACTTAAT
>NC_056735.1:1911069387-1911096887 GCF_019279795.1 Protopterus annectens
AAATGTATTACTATTCTGATTATCTGAACAGGGATGAGACATGCTCTGTTAGGATAAATCTGATAATGGCCTCTGTTCTCAGCTGCACCCATTATAAAACCACCTATGCTCAGATGTGTGTGTAAAGAAAGTTGTTGTAAGTTATGTGGGTGGGGGACAAGGGAATGAGTGGTGATTATTTTAATTTTCATCTCAGCCAAACCTTAGAGGTGTGTATAAAAGGTCACTATAGCTTGTGCTTGGGCTGGGGATAGTCTGGTCGTTTTTTTTTTCACTTTTCTCACAGACCTCAGAGGTGTACAAAGAAGGTAACAATTGCTTTTGTAGGGGCAGTGTACAGTCTAGGTGCAATAAAGTGCAATATATTACTGTTAATTATTTTTTTTCTTTTTACTCACAATCACACATCAGGCACGTATGCAGATGGCTGCCATTTGGGGTTGCGGTGAGGAGTGAGGAGGCAAGATATGCAAATGCATGTCACTCAGCACTCACTTGAAATACATGACTATGACAATTTTAACCTTTGCTTTCATCCCAGTCTAACACCAGAGAGACACATAGACAGTGACTGTCTTTTGGGGGGTTAGGGAGGCAAGCAATATTCCTAGAAAGGACCCGTGGATCCTCACAATTGTCTTGTTAGTTTATTGTGAGCTACCATTTTGTCAGCTTTAAATATTAAGCTTTGGGTGCAACTCATGTCTACCTTGAAAGAAGAAAAAAATAAGACTGAAATCATACCTCTCAACTGTACAGATTTCTGCAGAATGTCCAGAATTTTGCCTCAGATTTATGGTCAGTTTTTCATAAAGTTGTGGTTTTATGGCAAATTAGTGGTAAATTGTTAAAGACTGAAGTTAGAAAATAATGATAGACATTTAAGCCTCAGACTTTATATCCTTCAGAAAATCCATGCAAATGCAAAACCTGTTAATCAGCTTTCAAGTTTGCAAGAGCAATATTTAAAACTTGTCCTTATTTTTGGGACTTTGTCTCACTTATATTTATGGCTTTGTTCAGATTTCATGCTCTAATAGGTTGAGAGGTATGCTGAAATTATTTTCTTATTCATGATTTTTGTTTAGGCAACCATTGGATTAAAAGGTTTGGAAATGCTCTAAAATGTATCCCAGAGTATCTATAACTCCTATGACTTCTGGGAGAACCAGTTTGATTGAGTTATTTTCTAAATGGTTATTACTGTGCTGTCTTGGTCAGGAAAGATTTGTTGAAAGAAAGCAAGAAAAAATAAAGCTGAACAACAACATACTGAATTTCTTTCCTTAATCATAATTATTGTTCAAGCCATCATCGGATGAAAATGTTGTGTAAATAGAAAAAAAAAATAATTTAAAGTGCACTTCAGAGCACACAGACTGCGGTGGTGGTGCTGCGGTAGCATTGTCGCCTCACAGTAAGACTCTGTCCGGTTCGATTCTCAGCTAGGGTGTCTTCTGCGTGGAGACATGCGTGAATGGGTGTACCTTCGTTGAAGGTTGTGCATCAGGGCTGGTAACTCGGCACGTAAAAATCAACTACTAATCATTAGCTGACCGGAGTTCTGCTGTGGCGACCCCTAACTGGGAAAAGCCGAAAGACACAACAACAACAACAACAACAACTTCAGAGCACACAGAAAGTTATGGCTTCTTGAAAAAGCTGAAGAGTAAGGTAAAATGTGAGAAATGGATGAAACAATTAATGTGTGTATGGTATAGGAAGCCCAAGATGGGAGGAAACAGAGTGGATCACTGGAGGATGTGTGTGTGGGGGGGCTGAAACAGTAGGCAGTGCCTAGGGTGTAATTTCGCCTAAGTCCAGCCATGTACATAAAGTTGTTGTAATGTATCACTGTTTCAAGTAAATGCTAGTAACTGTAAATGCCCTAGTGAGTTGTTCAAATCTGAACAGAATCAGCAGTGCACAGTTCTTTGTTTATGAGAGAGACATTCCAGATTATCACTACAGCTATGCTGAATACTGCTAGTTCACAAACATTAGATTCTAAGAGACCCGAGATAAATCCCACAGACAGACACACTGGTACTAAAAAGCATAAAGCAGGCCTAGTTTTGTTAATATTTTAACTACAAAGGAACAGAAGGAATCATTGACCTTGACAAGCAAGAGCTTAGGTTGAAGGACAGAAATGGAAAAGCATGACATCTTTTTTGCATTATATTAATGTTTTTTGTAGTTGCATTTTACTGTCTCTCTTGACTTCATCTTCTTTCAGGGTATCTGTTGTTTATATTTATACTAATAATCCTAATAACCTGAGACAAATCTGTTTAACTCAGATTTCACAACCACTTCACAACCCCTTAACTACTAATTTAGTTTATTCTCTAAACTGGGTTTCCAAAATATCCCACGAAAAATGCTCTTTTACTAAATACTACCTGCATTAACTGCACTCCTCTACTGATGTTAGTAAATCTCCTTTTAACAAGTATACTTAAGAGGTAGCTGCTGACTCAAACTGCATTTCATATGTATAAAATATAAATGCTGTCTCAATCTATACTACAAAATATGATTTTATATATAAGTTTTTCTTAACTGTAATGCATAACAACCATGGAGTTTTATCCCCCTGAACCACTTCTGAAAAAGGGGGGTTTTAATAGGCTCAGTCAACCATTCCAGTTAAAGCTAAATATGCAAGTAAATATATAAAAACTGCACTTTTTAGTTATGTTAGCTGTTTGTGTAGTGAATTATCTTTCTTGTAAGTTCCAAGGCAAGACCATCACCCAGCAGCAGACAGATATCTCACAAAGCTTGCTTGATTCAGATATTAGAGAGACAGCTCAGGAACAGATTCCTGTTACTGATAGGACTGGAATGCACATGCCAGTGTTTGCATATGATAATGCAGGTTGTGACATGAGTGTCTTTGAAGCTAGCTTTGCATATAGAAGATATGCATGTCTTTTTAACAGAGCAGCAGGCTAATGATGTTAGGCCAGAACTGATATATGTTTCCATTCATCCTGATAGTGGTTTACAAGAAAGCTAAAGGTATATTTACAGAGAATGGGGGAAAAAGGCAAAACCATTTCCACAATGACACGAGCTGTAATTACTGACTTATACCTCCACATTACAAAATGCTCTTCTATTTAATAACCTGTGGAATTAAAGACACCCTTAAATTAAGGCCACTCTAGAGTTAGATCTTTAGCTTAATTTGCTTATTTCTAGCTGAAGCTATCATTTTGTTTTGGCAGGTGATGGCAGTTTGACAGGGATGCCATAAACAGAAAGAATGACACTGGTATTACCTGTTTGATATTTTTCATTAACAAAATTAAAACTTTAGCAGAAAGGTTTTAGTTTTCTTAACTGTTCTTCAGTTATCTGCAATTTTCAAGGAGAAAGATACCTTATTCAAATTTTACAGTATAATAAAAGACAGGTTAGTATGTGTTCTGAGGTGCTTAATTTATTATAAAAATTATGAGACCCTGTTCTCATAAATTGCAATGTTCTGAATTATGCTCTCATAACATAGAGTTAATTAATTGCCTCAGTGTAGTATTAGAATTTTAAGACTCTTCAAGTGAAGTACAAATCTTCTTGGTGTTATATCCAAGAAGTTGTTTTTTTAGGGCAGCAGACTCCTAAATCTTATCATGTTGAAGAGTACACCACAACACCCTGTTACTGACTCTGAAGACACTGTACCTCAGAAAAGAGGGGATATGTTACAGCAACTTTAGCATTGTATATTTCCCAGTAATCACACTAAAATGTGGGCAATTCTGACTGTTCAAAGGATCGCACTTACAGTTACCATGCATGCAATGGGAACCCAGGTAGGGGGGTAACTCTTTTATACATTATTTCTTTGTTTATAAATTAGCAGAATAAATCAAGAATAGTTGCCAAACAAGGTAAATCCAGATACTAACCTGTGTGTGTATATATATATATATATATATATATATATATATATATATATATATATATATATATATATATATATATATATATATATATAAATATATAAGGATAGCTAATACACACAGTAAAGTACAACTTCCCTTACGTGCACACAGAGATCACAGTCAGTCCGGGGCTGGTCGCTTCCTTGCTCACCAGGTCCCCAATAAGACTCCCCACTGGCACAGCTATAGCGTCCAGGTCTCAGCCTAGCTGGACAAGCTAGAACCTCCAGTACCCTCTCTGTCCAACCAGTGTTTCGTGTCCCTGCCACGTAGCTGACACAACACATACACACTTTGAGATAAGTATTTATACAACTTCACAAACACTCCTGGGAAAGGCTGACACAGATTCTCCAGCTGTGCCCCTTTACTCAGACCATACCATAGTAATCCCTGCTGCTACCCAGCTAATAATACCAGCTACTAAAAGGCCCTTAAAAGGGTCTCCGGTTATTACTGTGCAATATTATAATCCAATGGCAGTATAGCTAATAGTCAAGGCTTACTTTAGAGTGGCCTATTATAATAACCTCTATAAATATGCAATGTACTCTAGAGCATATTTCTACACAAACCAGCCACAGGTAGAATGTTTTACAAAATATTTAATAAGAAAAAATTAAAACACAAGACAAAACTACTACACCACAGAGATATCTAAGAGTTCAGAGATCACAGAGAAACTTAAAATAATACAGTAGGACAGGTCTGATTTCAAAGAAAAATACCTAATTAATCTTTACTGACATTAACTATTCCTACAAGAAATTACAGTGATAAAACTTACATGTGAGCATAAGGCAGAGTGCTGATAGGCTGGATATCAAGATCAAAATGCTCTCAATCTCTTGTGAGAATTAGTATTTAAACATTGCTAACAAACATGTCTCTAAGGTCCTCCCAAATTACATCATTTTTGACACTTAGGTTTTCCCAGTATTCATTTTAACACCTGGTCTGAGTTCTCAGCCACAAACTGCATTATTTAGCAATCTAACACCTGCACAGAAACTTACAACAATAGAAAACATTTCACATGTATATTCTAACAGAAACTAGAGCAGTAAAGCATATTCCACATCTAAGTTCTGGTCATAAACTTTAGCCTTAAAACAACGGGCATGAAACCTTCAACCAGCAGCACTGGAGCTGAATTCTAACATGAAAGGGTCACAACATGCTTCACTGAGCCAGTAGAGTGCAATGCTGTTACATATTTTGCAGTCCCACATTTCACAGTATTCTTTTACACTCAAGAAAAACATGCCTGTATTTTACATTTATTTACAAATGCCAGAATTATATACCAAATTCTATTTGACTAGGCTGGCATCCTTCACCCATCATTCCCCAATTGTCACATCTCTTCCCCCCGGGGAACTCAAACAAGTTTTTCAAGTGCCCCTTGAGAAACGTTGCTTGAGAGTATCAGGCTATCTGGGTGTACCTCATCCCATTCCCTGTCTTGAGAGCCCATCTGCATTGGCATTGCTACTCCCAGTGCGATACTGCACTGATATATGATATTCTTGCAACCCCAGGCTCCATCTTAGCAACTTGGCATTTTGCTGACTGTCTATGTTTAACAATGTTAGAGGGTTGTGATCTGTCATCACAGTGAATTTTCTTCCATGCAGATAAGGCTGAAGCTTTTGTAGTGCCCCCACTATGGCTAGACATTCCTTTTCTACCATTGCATAGCATTCCTCCCTGGGTTGGAGCCTACGATTGAGATAAACCACTGGGTGCTCTTCTCCCTCTGAAGAAATCTGGCTAAGTACAGCCTCCATCCCATAGTTTGAAGCATTCACCTGCACAACAAATTCTTTGCCATAGTCTGGACTGGCTAACACAGGGAGTCCTCCCAAAGCTTCCTTAAGCTTCTGAAATGCCTGCTCACATGCTGGGGTCCACACTACCATATCTGGCCTGTTCTTCCTTATCAGGTCTGTGAGGGGAGCAGCTATGGTACTACAATTGGGAACAAACTTTCTGTAGTACCCTGCTGTCCCTAAGAATGCCCTCACCTGCTTTTTGGTAACAGGTGCAGGCCATGCCTGAATGGCTTCTACTTTGGCTGGTTCTGGCCTTATCTTACCACACCCCACTCTATGTCCTAGGTATGAAACCTCTGTCATACCCACCTGACATTTGCTCGGCTTAATGGTTAACCCTGCCCTCTGCAGTCTGCCCAGCACCTCCCTAACATGCTGAAGGTGCTCTTGCCAGGAATGGCTGTAGATAGCAATATCATCCATGTAAGCAAGGGCAAACCCTCCTGCTCATGCTAATATATGATTTACCAGCCTCTGGAAAGTCGCTGGGGCATTCTTCATCCCAAAGGGCATCTTTGTGAACTTGTACAAGCCAAAAGGAGTCACAAAGGCTGACCTCTCTAGCACTGGGAGTCAAGAGCACATGCCGGTAACCTTTGGTAAGATCAATGGTTGTAAGATACTTAGCCCCACTCAGCTGGTCTAGGGACTCATCTGTACTAGGCATGGGGTAAGCATCTGACTCTGTGTGACTATTTAATTTCCTGTAATCCACACAGAACTTGATGATGCCATCCTTATTTGACACCAGTACCACTGGGGAGTCCCAGGGATTGTTGGACTTCTGAATCAGCCCTAGTTCCAACATCTCCTGTATCTCCTCCTTCAGAGTCTCTCTCAGGCACTCTATAACGGGCCTGCCTAATAGGCCTTTGGGGTCCTGTATCCACCTGGTGCTGCCCCAGGTCGGTGCTCCCTGGTTTCCCGGTGAACATGCTCCCAAACTCCTGCAACACTGCTCGGAGTTCTCAAACCTGGGTAGGAGATAGCTGCTGGCACATTGCTACCCCTTCCACAAAGGTGTCAGCCCAAGTCTCACTGAGGAGATCAGTCACAAGATCTCTCTCAGAATCCTCCTGCAATCCACTGCAAATGCTCAGCACAACGGCCTCCCTATCATGATAAGGTTTCATCATGTTAACATGGTACAATTTGCACCCCTGCTGTCTGCCTAGCACTTCCACCATGTAGTTAACATCACTTACCTTTCTTACCACATTGTATGGTCCCTCCCAAGTTGCCTGCAACTTGTTGTGTCAGACAGGAATGAGAACCATCACCTGCTGCCCTACAGCAGACTCTCTAGCTCGAGCATTCCTGTCATACTACACATTTTTCTGTTGTTGGGCTTCTGCCAAGTTCTCCTTGGCCAGGCCCATGTGTTCCCTGAGCCTTGTCCTGAGGTTCATGACATATGCCACAACAGACTCCTTGTGAGACTCACACTCACCTTCCCACTCATCTCAAATTAAATCTAGAGGTCTCCTCACCCTATGCCCATACAGCAACTCAAAGGGTGAAAAACCTGTGGATTCCTGGGGAACCTCTCTGTAAGAAAACAACAGATGGGGCAAATATTTGTCCCACTCCCTCTTAAACTGATATGCAAATGCTTATAGTATGGACTTAATTGTAGAGTTTAACCTCTCAACAAGACCATTAGTCTAGGGATGGTAGGTGTGGTATTCATGTGCTTCACACCACAGGACTTCCACAGACATGCCAGCAGGTCTGACATAAAATTGGCACCTCTATCAGACAGTATTTCCTTTGGGAAATCTACCCTGCTGAAAATCTCTAGCAAGGCATTTGCCACATTCTCAGCCTCAATGGAGGACAAAGCCACTGTCTCAGGGTATCATGTAGCATACTCTACCATCACTAGGATATACTTTTTCCCTGTGGAACTTAGGGTACTCAGATAATCCACAATATCCATAGCTACCCTCTGAAATGGCTCCTCAATCACAGGCAAAGGCATCAAAGGAGCTCTCACCTTGTCGCCTGCCTTGCCTACCTTTTGGCACTGCTCACAGGTCCTGCAGTACCCTGTTACATCTCTGGAAATTCCAGGCCAATAGAAGTTTTCCATAATATGCCTCTTTGTACATTTTATAGCCATATGACCTGCAAAAGGAATATCATGGGCTATGGCTAGAAGTGCCAGACGGTAAGCTCTAGGCACTACCAACTGCTGTACTCTCTCACCTTCTAGCAATCCCTCAGGGGCCACTATCTGTACAGTAACACTGTGTTCCAGTATACAGATTCCCCCTTCCCTTGAGAATCAGGTGCCTCCCTAGCTACCTGCCTCAGGCCTTGCAATGTAGAGTCTGAGAGCTGAGCCTGTGTCGAGTCTCTCCTTGTAACCCTTCACAGATCCCCTTCCACAGGAAGTCTGGCATCCTCTGACAGCGGTGCCTCACTGTCAGCATGGGTGCTACTACTCACAATTTCCCTTAAGTGCACAAAGAGATCATAGTCAGTCTGGGGCTGGTCTCTCCCTTGCTCTCCAGGTCCCCAATAAGACTCCCTACTGGCACAGCTATAGGGTCCAGTTCTCAGCCTAACTGGACAAGCTAGAACCTCCAGTACCCTCTCTGTCCAACCAGTGCTTCGTGTCCCTGCCAGGTAGCTGACACAACACACACACACTTTGAGATAAGTATTTATAGAACTTCACAGACACTCCTGGAAAAGGCTGACACAGATTCTCCAGCTGTGCCTCTTTACCCAGACCATATGGTAGTAATCCCTGCCACCACCCAGCTAATAATATCAGCTACTAAAAAGCCCTTAAAAGGGTGTCCAATTATTACTGTGTAATATTATAATCCAATGGTAGTATGACTAACAGTCAAGGCTTACTTTATTGTGGCCTATTACAATAACCTCTATAAATATGCAATGTACTCTAGAGCTTATCTCTACACAAACCGGCCACAGGTAGAAGGTTTTAAAAAAATAATAAATAATTAAAACACAAGACAAAACTACTACACCACAGAGATATCTAAGAGTTCAGAGATCACACAGAAACTTAAAATAATACAGCAGGACAGGTCTGATTTCAAAGAAAAATACCTAATTAATCTTTACTAGCTTTAACTATTCCTACATGAAATCACAGTGCTAAAACTTACATGTGAGCATAAGGCAGAGTGCTGATAAGTTGGATATCAAGATTTAAATGCTCTCAGTCTCTTGTGAGAAATAGTATTTAAACATTACTAACAAACATGTCTCTAAGGCCCTTTCAAATTACATCATTTTTGACACTTAGGTTTTCCTAGTATTCATATTGCATCATCTTAACACCTAGTCTGAGTTCTCAGGCCACAAACTGCATTATTTAGCAATTTAACAGCTGCACAGAAACTTACAACAATAGAAGACATTTTACATGTATATTCTAACAGAAACTAGAGCAATAAAGCACATTCCACATCTAAATTCTAGTCATAAACTTTAGCCTTAAAACAATGGGCATGAAACCTTCATCCAGCCACACTGGAACTGAATTCTAACATGAAAGGGTCACAACATGCTTCACTGGGCCAGTAGAGTGCAATGTTGTCACATATTGACCCACATTTTACAGTATTTTTTTACACTCAAGAAAAACAGGCCTGTATTTTACATTTATTTACAAATGCCAGAATTATATATCAAATTCTATTTGACTAGGCTGGCAGCCTTCACCCATCTCTCCTCAGTCGTCACAATATATAAAATATCTTACCTCATTTAGAGGTCATTATACAAAAAATGCTTTACTTTTCAATATGGGTTTATCTAGATTCCTGCACCAGTCATTATAAACAATGTTTTTATGGACAAGACTCCCTGCACCCACATCTCTGGGACTCTGATACCACATCTCCCTTACATTTCCTAACTCTGGTTTCACAGTAATAGGGAAAGGGACATAATCCCACATTCATCACTGCACAAATAGCTGTACAGAACTACAAAGTTTACTGCAGTATGAACTATGTGTTGTGTTAGCACTGAAGAGCTGTAATCATGTTGCTAGGACATGACCATATTCATCCTTATCACAGGTTGAAAACCTATGGATTGCCATGGAAGTTTTTGTCTACTTTTATCTACTTATCAATACCCTACAAGATCAAAACTGGACCCCAATAAAACACTGTCTCTGGACGATGCTGTATATTATTTCAATAACATCTTTCTTAGCACATTAAACTAGCTTAGCACCTCTTTGTACAAAAGGAAAAAAAAACTAACCTTGTTCCCTGGCTAACAAAACAAACTAGACAAACCCTCCTGTCTTAGAGACAAAGCCTGGAAAATATGGAAAAAAAGTAGAACTCAAGCAAATGAAAAAATTATAAACAACTTCAAAATACTGCAAAAAAAAAAAACTTATCATAACTGATAAGCAAACCTATTTCTCCTCACAACTATCCTCCTAAAGTAATAATCCAATAAAGTTCTGGAAATCTGTATCCTTCCTACCTAATCCTGGTAACATTCAAAATCCATCACTGTCTCCTGACAAAGACCCTCACCAGATAGCACAAATATTTAACACCCATTTCATTGACACCATTCAAAAACTAGTCAAGGATTCATCTACAAAAAAGCAACCCTAACTCCCAAAATACTACACAAATAGACCCCATATCTACCTCTAACAATAACCTACCCAATCCTCCTTTCTCACTACAGCCAGTACGTACATCCCTAATTCTAACATTGCTAACCAAACTAAAGCCCTGCTCACTCTCCGCTGATAACGTACCACCTGAATACTTATAACTTGCTGCCAAGGCTATAGCTTACCCTGTAAGTATTCTTATCAATCGTTCAATCTCTGAGTCTTAAGTCCCCCAACTTTGGAAAAAGTCTATTATAACTCCACTACACAAAGGTGGTAATGCGCACGATCTCTCAAATTAACAGCCAGTCTTCATTCTCTCCCCACTATCAAAAATCCCCAAAAAATGCATACAATCCCAACTACTAAATCACCTCATTAACTACAACCTCTCATCTCCCACTCAACATGGATTCTGCCCTGGACATAGCACAACCACAGCTTTACTCTCCTTCACTGATACTGTTAATAAAGCTCTTGATGTTGGCCTATCAACTTCAGTACTCCTGTTAGACCTGTCAAAGGCTTTCAACACAGTATCACACCCTAAGTTATTACAATATTTAGAAAAAAACTTGGATGCTCTATATGTGTATTAATCTGGTTTTCCTCCTACCTAAATGATGGACAACAATCAGTTAGATGGCAAAACCAACAATCAGAGTATCTGGAAAATAACACAGGAGTCCCACAAGGGTCCATTTTAGGACCACTACTCTTTAATATATTCATTAATAATCTTAATAAAGCCTCCCAACAAAGCATATGAATTCAATATGCAGATGATCCAACAATTTCGCTAACCTCCAGAAGATCACCCAAGATGCATTCATATCCATAGAAACCTGGCTAAGTGACACTCAATTAATGCTGAACCCCCAAAAAACTAAATTGTTACTATTTTCATCAAAACCCCCAACTGCAGAATTTAAATTTTTTTTCACATAACGCCTGTTCTTAGGTTCATAGGTTCCTAGATTAGTACTAGGCTAAGTGCTCTTGTGGGCCATTTTAAGCCTAGCCAACTGCCCCTGTGTTGTTATCTGCAAAACCTATAGGAATCACTATTGATAACAAACTCTCTATTGAACAACACATTCTTAATACAGTAAAGAAAACACATTTCAAACATGACAAACTATACCGACATAAACTCTACCTAGATAAACAAACTAAGATAAAACTAGCAAACTCTTTGCTTATCCCATCACTCTTGTATGGAAGTCCAGTTTTCATCAATCTCCATCCCTCAGTAATAAGTTGCTATCTTGCTACTACAAGATAGCAAAATTTGCCTCTAACATGCCTAACTGCTTACACCACTGCAAAGCTATCTCAAACCTGTCCTGGCTTGAATTTTACCACTATCTATGTCATACTCGGTTAACACTTGCTCATAAGCTAATTTTCAAACCTGATAGCTGTCCTGCACTCCAGTCTATCTTACAAACATACACCCCAACTAGAACCCTTTGGTCTTTAGAAAGGATACTTTTAAATGTAGCTAAACCCAACAAAAGAGCAGAACAATGCCATATTCCTACAGCATTGCCAAACTATGGAATAGCCTCCCCTCATACAATACTCAGTCAGCTTGGCTCCCTAATAGCCTTTAAAGCTGCACTTAAAACCTACTATTTAAATAATCCCAACAGTACTTGTGAAATACAGTGTAAGCCCCATTAACTTTACACACTTACCTACTCAGATCCTACCCTTTAACCCTCTGTTACATTATCTTCTTCCTCCTCTATATGATTGTTTCTCCTACCTACGATATGTGCAGTTTACTAATGATTATGATTACTTTCTTGTGATTGAAAGTATGTTATAATATACATACAGTCTGATAATTATGTATTAACTATATACCATTATTCCCCACCCTATGCTAATGTATGTATGTCTTTTTCACTTTGTATTTGTTCTGTGCAATATTTGATTACCTGTGGAGCTTTTCTCCCCGAGCCTCCACTGAAAATGGGTTTCTGACCCAGTGGACTTTCCTGGTCAACAAATGTCAATAAATAAAAAATAAATAAATTTAGAGAGTTAGACTTGTAAGGATAGAGAACTGCCATTTAGAAAACATAATAGTTTGTATCATACATCCAGAGGCCATCCTCTGCTCTTGCATTTGCAGTGTAATCAAAATAGTACACAGACAGCTTTGCTGAAGTAGTCAACCTCTGAGCACATGACAGATGGCAGAGTGTAGTATTTGCATGTTTATTATAAAGCTGTACCGTCTTGCTGTCTTTCTTTGTATTTTTTAAATTAATTCCTGTAGAGGTTTATACTCCTTCATTCAAACAGAGATATTTGTATTTGGCTGACTCTCAAGATAATTACCTTATTTATTTTAGGGTCTATATTAGAACACCAAACTTTCAAAATTTTGAGTGTTCTAATATTGAACCCTATTAATCGAAAATTTAAAACATTGAACATACAGAACAGCTAATTTTTTCCTTGGGAAAAAATTTGCTGTTTCAAAACACATGCACACAACATAAGCACACCAAACAAACAGCAATACACACACTTACACCTAAACTCTTACACCTAACCCTACACTAAACTATACATACAACACTAACTATCCACTTACCTTAACCCATAACCCTAACCCTAAGGTCCATCACTATTGCATAGTCACCTTACCAGCACCCTAACCCTAACTCACCTACCCTGCCCTAACCCTCACGTCCACACAATCGCACACTTACCTGACCTGCGCCCTAACTCACCTACCCCACCCTCACCCTCACATCCACACAATCGCACACTTACTTGAACCCGACCCATAACTTTCCACCACAGTGCTGAAAATACTGAAGCAACAGAAACGGACAACCAAATTCTTTCCCTATGGAAAAAATTTGGTTTTCTGTTTCTTCGATATTTCCAGTATTCTCTGAAAACGGGTCGATATTAGAACACTCTAAATTTTGAAAGTTCAGTGTTCTAACATAGACCCTTATTTTATGGGTTCAAAGGTAAGTACTAAGCTAGCTGCCCTTTAGGACCATTTTAAGTTTAGTTAACTTCCCTTTTTGTGCTTGAATTAATCAATCCCATTTGGTTAGAGACTGGTTTACTCTTCCCGTTATATATTACCTCTATTGAGAATAATTGTAATCATACCACAGATAATTTAAGGGAAAACATGCATGGAATAAAGCATTTAGGAGCTGCCTCTATCCATTAATAGAATAGGGGGCAGTCCTGGGGTAAGTTTTCTATATTCTATCCATAGATCCAACTTGCACTTGAATATGGACAGGGATAAACTTTGTTTTATGTAGATGGGGAGTCTGTTCCAGAGCAGCAGTATCCTCTGTGAGACATACGTGTCCCTATTAGTCATTCTGCTGATGTTGCAGAATTTTGTCACTTGTTAAACTACCAACTTGGCTAAACTTTTAGACTATTTTAAGCCACAACACAAAAAGAGATCCATAAAATTGAACAATAGTTGAAAGAGTATAAAATATAAAACATAGGCAAAAGGTACAAAGTGTGAGGAGTTTCAGAAAACTCTGTATTGTTCAGATAAGATGCAGTAAAGAGGAAAAATGTAAAGAAGCTGTACAAAATATGTAGCTGTTTTTATAAAGATGTTCAAAACTATAAAATATAAAAAAGGTACACAGAAAGAATAACTGTTGAATATGAAAAGATATTATAACAGTTACCTGACAAGAAGTACTTCTTTTTTCAGCTATTCCCATTAGGGGTCACCACAGCAAATCGTCTGTTTCCATTTCTTCCTGTCCTCTGTATCTTCCTCTGTCACACCAACCACCTGCTTGTCTTCTCTCACCACTTCCATAAACTTATACCTTCCTCTTTTCCTCTTACCTGGCAGCTTCATCCTTAGCATCCTTTTCCAAATATATCCAGCATTGCTGCTCAGCACATATCCAAACCAACACAACCTCGCCTCTCTGGCTTTAATATACTGAGTCCTAATCCTGTCCATCCTCATCACAGCCGATACAAATCTTAACATCTTTAACTCTGTCACCTCCAGCTGTGACTCCTGCCTTTTCATCAATGCCACCGTTTCCAATCCATATAACATATCTGGTCTCACTACCCTCTTGTATACCTTCCCTTTCACTCTTACTGGCACCTATCTGTCACAAATCACTCCTGACACTCTTTTCCATCCAACTACCCTGCCTCTACTCTCTTTTTATCCTCTCTTCCACACTCACCAATTCTCTGAACTGTTGGTCCCAAGTATTTAAACTCATCCATCTTCACAATTTCTACTCCCTGCATCCTCACCATTCCTCTATCCTCCCTCTCATTCACACACATATAGTCTGTCTTAGTCCTGTTGACCTTCATTCCTCTACTCTCTAGAGCATACCTCCATCTCTCCAAGGTCTCCTCAACCTGTTCCCTACTCTCACTACAGATCACAATATCATCTGCACACATCATAGTCCATGGAGACTCCTGTCTGATCTCATCTGTCAACCTGTCCATCACCATTGCAAATAAGAAAGGGCTCAGAGCTGATCCTTGATGTAATCCCACCTCTACCTTGAATGCATCTGTCACTCCAACTGCAGACCTCACCACTGTCACACTACCCTTGTACATATCCTGTAACACTCTTACATACTTCTCTGCCTCTCCCAACTTCCCCATACAATATCACAACTCCTCTCTAGGCACCCTGTCATATGCTTTCTCTAAGTCCACAAAGATACAATGCATCTCCTTCTGACCTTCTCTATACTTCTCCATCAACGCCCTCAGAGCAAACATCACATCTGAAGTGCTCTTTCCCAGCATGAAACCATACTGCTGCTCACTAATCATCACCTCCCTTCTTAACTTAGCTTCCACTACTCTCGTTGAAGGTTGTGTCTCAGGGCTGGTAACTCTGCACGTAAAAATCCACTACCAAACATTAGCAGACCGGAGTTCCACTGTGGCAACCCCTAACCGCGATAAGCCGAAAGACACAACAACAACAACAACAACTCTTCATGCTGTGACTGATCTATTTTATCCATCTATAGTTACTACAGCTCTGCACATCACCCTTATTCTTACAAAATTGGTAGTGTAACACTTCTTCTCCAGCCCTCAAGCACCCTCTCACTTTCCAAGATTTCATTAAATGATATGATTAAAAACTCCACTGCCGTCTCTCCTAAACACCTCCATGCTTCCACAGGTATGTCATCTGGACCAACAGGCTTTCCATTCATCATCCTCTTCATAGCTGTCCTTACTTCCTCCTTGCTAATCCATTGCTTTTTCTGATTCATTATCCCCACATCATTTAACCTTCTCTCTCATTCTCTTCATTCATCAGCCCCTCAAAGTACTCTTTCCATCTGCTCAACACACTCTCCTTGCTTATGAGTACATTTCCCTCATTATCCTTTATCACCCTTACCTGCTGCACATCTTTCCCAGACAAGAACTCAATATGAGAAATGACATGATGCATTTTCTGAATACCTGCCTGTAACTACCTGTACTTCCCAAGGGTCCATACTTGGCCCACGTCTATTTAACATCTTTATCAATGACCTGGACTTGTCAAATAGTTAATGATTGTTCACTATGCAGATGACTCCACTTTCATTTTTTTCTGTCTCCTCATATGCAGCAAATCCAAACTATAACTCAAGAATCACATACTTCCATTGAAAACTACATCAGCCTGTACCACTCACTCCTAAATGCACACACACACACACACACACATACACACACACACACACACACACACACACACACACACACACACACACACACACACACACACACACACACACACACACACACACTAAAAAAAAAATGTTCACACCAAGTCAGTGGCTGATCTTAAATAAACTTTTGCTATCAATTCCTCTCAAAATATCTAGATGAAAATAATTACCACTACTAAACACCTTGGAGTTAATAATGGTAGACATCTAAAGTTCAGCATTTACAGGTATAACACCATTAATAAGACTCATCAAAAGCTGGGACTTCTTTAATTTGAAAAAACTCTAAAAAATAAAAATAAGACACACATGTCTGTTTTGTCCAGTTTATTCCACTCATTTGGCTTTACAGCCTTTTAAGTAGATAAGACCATAATTCCCTTTATCCTTTATATACAGCTCATTTAACAAGACTACTAACAACCATTTACAAAATTACTTTCAAAATAATTTCCATATTTACTCCCGGTTGGTGCTGCTGTAGCGTTGTCGCATCACAGCAAGACGTTGTCGCGTTCGATTCTCAGCTAGAGTGTCTTCTGTGTGGAGGCATGCGTGAATGGGTGTGCCTTCATTGAAGGTTGTGGGTCAGGGCTGGTAACTCTGCATGTAAAAATCCACTACCAAAAATTAGCGGACCGGAGTTCCGCTGTGGCGACCCCTAACCGGGATAAGCCGAAAGACACAACAACAACTCCAGGTTGACTACAAGTTAAATACTTCAGTATTAAGAACTTTCTTTCTGTAAAAGACATTGTTTCTTATTATATCTTAAATACGGTGAACATTGTAGCAATGCCATATATTTTTACTCTGTCACTTCAGGCCACTGCTCTATAAATGCCTAGCCACTGGGCTTGTTGTTATTTCATTCATTATACTCCATTGCTCTCTTTTTAACCACTCTTAGTCTCAGCTATATACAGTTTATTATATGGACATTTTAACACATATATCACACCTTCAATTTCACATGTTAGCTGTTGTTAAATATGAAAGACATATCCATTCAAAGTGCATTCATGTTCTTCTTACATATATTATCAAGCCTCACATCTCCTACATTTTTTATTATACCCTTCCCTGTGTAAATTGACCTGCATGTTAAAATCACTATGCACTATCCTGTCTGATATACTCATATCTTTTATGGACATGGACCTTGGTAAGGTTGAAAATCTATTTTTTTTTTAAGTTTGATTTTAGTTCCATATCAGTACCATTGTTGCCTCACAGCAAAAGGTTCTCCCATTCTATTCTTGGCTGGAGCAGCTTCTGTGTGGAGTCTGCATGTCCTCCCCACAGCTGAGTGATGTTTAAAGACATGCATGTAGGTGTGTGCATGAATGGGTGTGCCTTCTTTGAAGGTCGGGCATTGGGCTGGCAACTTGGCACTGTAAAAATCCACTGCCAATCATTAGCGGACCGGAGTTCCACTGTGTTGACCTCTAACCAGGAAAAGCCAAATGACATTAGTTTATCAGTAAGAAAAACAAGCCAGTGCTTCTTTACAACTCTAATTATTCTCTGTTCATGAAGTTAGGTCTGAAAACACAGATGGGTGCATTTTCACAAACTTCGCCACCACTCTTCACATCTCTCTGAGCAATCTTTCTAGGTATAAAACATACCCCTTAACATTTTTGCAGGGTTAACTACATCTTTTATATATTGCATTAATCAGCTGTTGATCTGTTTATCAGCTAAAATTTCTTCTTTAATTTACCAGACCATTTCTAAACCAGAAAGCCTGTCTAACATCTGCTTTTGCATTCCTGCTTCTTTATGCATCTGCAACATTAGCTACCCTGCCTAGCAAGTTCGAACAGTGCAACAATAAAGTTGCTAGGTTTATTGCCAATCTGTCTGAAAGTATTCACCACTGCATACTTCAAAAGCCCCTCTAGATGAAGTTTCCCTGTCTCTTAAAATGTAATCAACTAAAAAATGTGACACAAAATCCTATATTAAGCACCAAATGCCCTTCCTTAGCTCCCCTGTTTGGATGTAATCTCTACCAGACCATTATGGTCTAAAGATAAGCATCTAGTCTACACTAATTTAATCGCACAATGCCCATCGGTATGTCTCTTATGCCTCAAATGTTTCTAAACTATGGAACTTTCTCCAGATGTAGTTAAACAAATTAGCAGTTCCTAACAATTCAAGAAAAAACTTAAAGCTAATCTAATCTAATCAAATCAACAATGCAATCTCTCTGTAATTCTCCAATGGTTGACCCTTTCATATAAAAAACCTCAAATTATATGTGCTATAAATATTGTTATTCTTGCATTCCTGATACACACTTTTTTATTACTATGATTTTATATATATATTTTTTCTCATCTTTCCTGTGTGATTATTAATGCCATCATCATGTAGTCATACATTGTCAAGATTTTTAATATTTAATTTTGCCATCCATCTGAAATCATGTAAAATGTTATTTCATAGTGTACTTTCTAACCTACTTAACTGTATGATGTCTATTTTAAGACATGTTCCTGTGTTTATAGGCAGTACTTCATGATACAAACAAATGTACTGTTTTCTGTTATATAACATGAAAAAATTAAGCTTTTCTGCCCTTCCCTCCACCAAAAAGGGGAATTTGCATGGCCCAGTCAGACTATCCCATTAAGCAAATGCAAATAAATAAATAAATGAGATGCATATAATTATGTATGAGTAAACCACAGCAACCTGTAAAGTGTAAAATATAAAAAATGTTATTTTTGATTTTTTTTTTCTTGGGGTGAAGGTATACACATATACATATATAAACATACACACACACACACACACACACACACACACACACACACACACACACACACACACACACACACACACACATGCATGCTGACACTCTGTTATGCAGAATACCTATGGACAGATATATAATGTATAGTTGTGGTTCTGAGTCACACCTCTGTCAGTATCACTGCTGTGTCGTCCCCCGTACATGTGTTGTAGATAGTATGGTAGAAGTCTTAGCCAGCTGACATACAGCTCTGGTAACAAACAGTTCCACACATAAAATTCCAGCAAGGAAGTATCTTTATTTACAAATGCAGGCCTGAGTAGAAAATAGGCATAGAACATATTTGTAAGTTTTTTTGAAGAAATTACTATTGGACAAAGTTCAAGTTAAAGTGCTGAAAACTGCTAAAGTTATAACAGGGTTCCTAGTAAATTATATACAGATCCATAGCTCAAACTGTTTTTTCTTTTTTTCTTTTTGTGGCATTCGAAAGACATGCGTAAAATGGGCGTGCCTTCGCTGAAGGTTGGGCGTTGAGCTGGCACCTCGGTACCTGTAAAAAATCTACTGCCAATCATTAGCGGACCGGAGTTCCGCTGTGGCGACCCCTAACCAGGAAAAGTCAAAAGAAGAAGAGCAGCAACAACCTCCAAATTAAAGAAGGTTAATTTAACCTTTCAAAAAATGAGTTTTAGCAATGAAAATGTGAACATGTGTTTGGACAGTTGAGAAACACATTAATTCTTTGATTTAAAAAAATATACAGTTAACACACATGAGATAGTAGGACAAAACTACTGCATTGTAAACTGTAGGCCAAAACTTCATACAACTTGAAAAATTAAGAATTTGCATTAATCTGGTTACATGGAAAATCAGGTGGTACTATGAAGTAAAGACTGAGTTTAGTTAGGATCTTCTCTGGAATGTCATGCTTCAGCATAGGTTTCAGTAATGGCTTCACAGCATGAAGGATGTTATCACTTCAGCATCTTGCACCCAGCTGCCCAAATATCTGTAATCTGTTCTGGTACAGACTTATTTTAAGAAAGGCAGTACCATATATTTGTATTAAAGAACAGTATTATTCTATACATATTTACAAAACACATGCATTGTAGCAGCTTCAGCTTACTATCCATAACCTTTCTCTTCTTTTCAAAAAGAAAAAAAAAAAATCACATTTTTAGGATCATAGGAACATAAGAGGTTACTAGGCTAATGGCCCTGGGGCCCTTACAACCCTAGCCAAGAGTTTATCTCCAAAGAAGGAACCTCAGTCAGCACCTGTCGACCCCGTCAATGAGGGATACAGGTGGGACCCCTGAGACAAATTTGTAGTTTCCCATCCACTCATCAAGGTTGTGCTTGAAGAAGGTCAGCGATGTACTCTGTTTGACGTGTATGGGAAGTCTATTCCAGAGACAGGGCAGCCTCTAGGAGACAAACCCATCTCACCAGTAGGTTTTGTTAATGTCACAATGAAAAATAACTCACCAAACGAAACAAAGCAATAAAACAACAAAAAAGGACAGATCCACAAAATTCAGTGCAGGTTAAAGCACAATTTAAGTGTTCATTAAATTGTGCTTTAACCTGCACTGGATTGTGAGGATCTGGCCTTTTTTTTTGTTGTTTTATTATTTGTTCATGTCACATATTAGATTTAGGCCTTTCGAGCGGGTAATGTGCGAGGTGTTAGACTTATGGATATGGTGCATCTCTAGTAGGACAAGGTCAAAGATTGTCTTGTAGGCAAGACACAGATCACCTCTGAGCAATCTATATGATCCCTAGTAGAGTGATAGGGATTTGAGCCTGTCCACGTAGAACAGGTGTTGGAAGGCATGTATTCTCTTTGTGAGGTATTTCTGTGGCTTTTCTAGCTGGTGCAGGTGTTTGGAGAGGTACATACCAAACAGCGCTTTGTACTCAATTATTGGCCTAATGAGGGAGGAGTACAGAGAGGTAATAACAAAATAGGGCATTGTACTCAATTATTGGTCTAATGATGGAGGAGTACAGAGAGGTAATAACCTCCATTTTTCTGGTTGCAATCCCTTTACTTATGAGATGAACCAAGTAAAAGGCTTTTCTGACCACTGCCGATACATGATGGCCAAATGTGAGATTGTTGTCAATCTGTGTAGCCAGGTTGTGTGCTTAGGGGGTTGCCATTGATGTGGTAATCAGTAGGGGCCATGTTTTTGCTGAATGGTATGATAATATATTTTTTTGCATTTAACTCAAGGCCATGACTTTGGTGCTAGTCATTAGTTGCCATGAGACCCTCTTGTAGTATGTTAACATCATCTGAGGAGTTAATGGCAGCACCCAAATTACAGTCGCCCACAAACCTGGTCATCCATAGGCCTTTTGTCTTTGCCTGGACCTCTGAGAACTAGATGTCAAACAGTAGGGGTCCCAGGACAGATCCCTGGGAACACCACTGGTGACAGGTCAACTGTCGGAGGTGAAGGCACCTATTTTGACATTTTGGGTTCTATCAGTGAGCCAGTTGACTGCCCACCTGATGAGATAGCAATTTACTCCAAGTTATGTTAGCTTTTGATGATGCCTGAGTGGAGGATTGTGTCAAAGGCTTTGGCCAAATCAAGGAAAGTTGTATGTACTGACTTTCCCTCATCCAGGGGCTTGGTGACAGTCTCAAAAAAAGTCAGCCAGGTTCATCAGGTCTCATCTTTGATAACCACATCACCACAACAGTCAGGAAATCCTTCTATGTGGCACACCTCATCACTAAGGGCTTTTCATCCAGAAAAAAGGAGGTCATTGTCCCACTGTACTCATCCCTCATTAGACCCATCATGGAGTACAATGCCCCATTTGGTATGTACCTCACAAGACATCTGCAACAACTGGAAAGGCCACAGAAACACCTCACTAAAAGAATCACAGGCCTAAAGAAGATGCCCAATGCTGACCGACTTAAAAAAATACTCCAGCTATACTCTGTCGCATATCATCTACTCAGAGTTGATCTCTGCTTAACACACAAGGCCATGTCAAACCCAGAGCTGTTGGACATGCTACACTTAAAGAAATCCCAATCTATCAGAGTGACATGCTCCAGTGACCTAAATCTTGTCATCACAATGAACAAAATACGATGGAGGGATATGTTCCTGACCCAGAGACTCCCCATTCTCTGGAATAGACTGCCCATACATGTCAAGCAGATCACCTCCTTGGCCCTCTTCAAAAGGAACATTGATGTCTGGATGGGAGATAGGAAATTTACCCCGGGGATCGCGTCAGTCGCCTTGCTAGACAGGGGTCCAGGAAAGTAAATATTGTGGGAAGAAATAACCAGGTAATTGTTATGGCTAGGTTTATATAGGCCCTAGGGCCGATAGCCTAGTGCCAACCTATGAACTTATGAACAGGCAAGATCTGCCCTTGATGAATCAAAACTGGGTGGGGTCAAGTGCTTAGAGTTTGCCTATATCCTTGTTTATGAGGTTCATAATAGTACGCTCCATGGCTTTACAGATCAGACTTGTCAAGCTAATGGGGCAATAGTTTCCAGGGTCAATAGTGGCACCACCTTTGTGCAAGGGGATGGCAATTGCAGTTCTCCACTCTGCTGGAATGAACCCCATACTTAGGCTGTGGATGAATAGGGTGCTCGATGGCAAAGCTAGTTCTTGCTGGAGATGGTGCAGAATACAGCCTGGAATACTATCAGGTCCCATGGAAGCTGTGTTCTTTGCCTTGGATAGCATCTGTAACACTTGATCTACAGAGATGTGAGGTGCAGGACAAGTGTTGGGGGTGTAGAATGGGCCTTTGAGAGGGGGCAGGGGGGTGATGTTTGCACTGAAGTTATCTGCTAACAGGTTGGCTAAGTTAACAGGATCAGTGCAAGTGGTACCGTTATGTACCAATTCGGAACAAACCTGGGCTTTGCCATGGAGGTTCCTGACATAACTGAAGAATGCTTTGTGGTTTCTATTTATTTTGGAGGCTAGTTTCGATTCATAATTAGCCTTGGAGGTTTTCACTAGTGATCTAATTTGCTTGTTGAGGTTAAGGAGGATGGATGTTTTTCCAATTGGAAATTTGTGCCATTTTACCTTTGGACAACAGTTTTGTTGTAAAGCCTGCTGATAGAGAATGTCCACCAGACAGGTTTGTGTTTCCTTGAGGAGGAGGTTTTAGTTCTGTTGGGTATGGCTTAGTCGATGCAGTTGTGCAGGTGCTTGTATACTGCATTGGCGTACTGTTCAGCATAGTTGTCTGTATCCTCTGAGGGGGGGGCGGTGGTGTGAAGCTACTGATACACTCCATTAGGAGGCTGTAGTTAGCTTTTGAGAAGTTTATTAGCCTGGTTATGGCTGGGGGATTGAGCGGGATAGAAACTTCAAATGAGACAGATCAGTGATCTGAGCTCACCAGGGAAGAACTTACAATGGGAGTTGTGCAGTGGTCACCCATGTTGGTTAGAACCAAGTCCAGAATGTTATCATATGGGGGATGAGACAAGCTGGTCTAGTGAATTAGAACTGATGAAGTCAAGAAATTATTGGGTGAGTGCATTAGTGCAAGAATAGTACACCCAGTCTATGGTGGGGTAGTTGAAGTCACCAAGAATCAGGGTGTTATGGGGTACCTTGATGAATTCAAGTAGGTCCAGGTAGGAGAAGTAGGTGTCCTGAGTCATGGAGGGGGGTCCATAGCTGGCTATAATTTAGATGAGTGTCTTGCCAACTGTCAGTTGCACCTGGAGTAGTTCTAGTGGATCCTGCTGACAAACAAGTCTGGAGGTGTGTTTGTCTTTAATGAAGATAGAGACAACACTAGCCTTAGTCTTCCCAACCTCATTTTGGGGTCTGAATGTGCAGAATGAGGTATAGCCTGGTAAGGCAGGGGTGCACTCTGCAGCCTGGAACCAAGTTTCCGTTACTGCTGAGATGTTGGCATTTTCCAGTGTGAGGGGGATCCTCCAGTGAGTGCATTTTCATGTTAAGGCTACTAGTATTAAGCAGCATGACCATCAATTTGCTTTTTGACAGATCTTTTATGCTAGAAGATTAGCCTTTGGGACATTGCCTAAAAAAGGCACGATGGGGAAGGCAAGAGCCTTGACCAGATTCCAGAATCCCAGGGGTGACAGGTGGAGGCCATCTCTGGCAAAGCATCTAAGCTATCAACCATGGCATCCCAGGCAGAATGATATGGGATCCCCTTGGAATGACACCAGAAACTAAGCCACTTGTTGAAGTCAATTATGTTTTGCTGGTATTGTTGTATTATTCTTGGTGAAGGTAGGCTGCTGCTTAGGGCTAAGGTCATACCTGCCTGGGTCATACACTGTGAGATCTCAGGCATGTATCTCTTCATATATTCCAGGGAGGTGCATCTTAAGTCATTCATACAAACATGGAAAATGGCAGAGTCATACTTCTACCTGTTGTGGAGAGACTTAAGTGCATCCATGATGTGGTGGATTTTGGCACCTGACAGACAAATGACAGTGACCCCACCTTGTCAAACCTGGTGAGGGGGACATCGATGTGTCTTACAATCGAGTCGCCAATGACTAGTATGTTTGGTTTATTGTTATGCCTTATGGGCTGTATTGGTTTATTGTTATGCCTTATGGGGTTTGTTTGTGAGACAATGGTGTGTTATGTTTGTGAGTGTGTTTTGGAGGTCTCTGCTGTTTAGGTAAGTTTTTATTTAGGACAACTGCATAGGTGTGTGTGTGTGTGTGTGTGTGTGTGTGTGTGTGTGTGTGTGTGTGTGTGTGTGTGTGTGTGTGTGTGTGTGTGTGTGTGTGTGTGTGTGTGTGTGTGTGTTTGTGCTGTGCTTTGCTATGTGATATGGGTGGTGTGGTGTATGTGCTGGCAATCTCCTCTTTGTCAGGATTACTGACTGTCGCATGAGAGATCATGGATTCCAGGTTACTGATGTAGATGCATTTCTCACAAGTAGAAGAATTATGTGCTAGGAGAAGAGGGCTGTCAGTGAACATGAGGCAGTTGCTACACTGTCTCAGTATGCTCATGTCGACCAGACCAACAAGAGAAATTGATGGGAATTGTCCAGACATAGTGTTATGAAAACTTGGATGAACTTATGGAGAGAGGGTTTTGATAAGGCTTTGTCCACAGGAGTGTAGACCACAAAATCCTTCTTAAATTTAAAATAACTGGCCTGAAGCCCAAGTGCTAAAACCAAAACTAAGAGGTTTAGAATAACAGACAAATTTAATCAGGCTACTAACAAGCAGTAATAAATGCAACAGAATAAAAAGCACTTGAACACTTAAGAGCAAGCAGCAAAGCAAAATAAGGTAATAAAGTAGGAAGAACACAATTATAGTAAAAGCAGCTGAATAAAGTGTAATTTGTTTTTAAGTGGAGAGGGAGGAAATAGAAGATAATTCAAGATTAAGAAACTAAGGGGGTTGGCCAGAAGAGCAGGCAAGCATGTAGTTACAATATGTATCCAACACTCTGGACAGTGCCTTTGAAAAGGGAAAACATTTTCTATGAGCAATTCAAGAATACTCAAAGGTTTAAAAAAGTGCAATTACAATTATTTGAATGTCGCAGTGCAGGCATTCAGGACTGGTAACAAAGGACAACAGAAATCAGTCTTCTACTATAAGACATATGCAGACCATTTGAACTCTGGATGGATTCACTCAGGGAAAGTACAAAAATAAAACTTTGAGACGCATCATTGCAGCATGTACCAAAACTTTTAAAGTTACCGGGCGAAACAGAGTCTAGTAGATAAGGAAAACTCAGATACAAAGTATGTTGTGAAGACTGAATAGCATTTAGTCTGCCATTACAAAGAAATGAACTCATTCATTCACCCTTGTCTTGGATATTCGGTGTAAGCAGATAAGTTTGTGGTGAAGGAAGTATGGTAAGGCCGACATCAAACTGTTTTTTCACAGCTCAGTTTGACTTGATTGGTTTACTAGATCATTGCATTCAGGTGACCAGTTATCAGGATTTGAGTGAATATATCATCTTTTTCACCAAACTATGAAACCATCTCTAGTTAGCACCATGTCAAGATGTGCTTCTATGGTTTTCTGCCCTCTTATGTCAGTAGTGTCCCACCTTTTCTCCCCCCTTACATTAAGCATACAGCATGTCTATATTGTAGGATAGGGAGTGGTCATGCATAATGATGTAATGTTGGTCACAAAACATTTTATATAAAGCTTTAACTCTTAAATCATTGCTTTTAATGTTTGGTATGGCATCACTCTTGGTATAAGTATTGATTCTAGCAGTGGCATGTCGTTTCACATAGTTTTCCAAATTTTAGCTGTAAAAGACTCAGACAGGTGGCATCATGTGGGTTAGCTTAGTATGTCATTACAGCTTTATGTGGATTAGTTTACCTTAATATTATTTTGGCTGTTTGACCATTTCACTCAGCTTCAACATTTGTTTGTGAATAGTGAAGACTTGATTTAGCATGAGTGAAACAGTAATCAGCTACAAACATCTGGAATTCACTAGAGCCAAACTGTGTATGATTGTGTAACTAGCTCTGCTGATAATACTATATCTTGAACCAGGTTATTATTTGTTTGCTTGTTGTAGCTGCTATATGATTTACTTCAGTGTCAAGTGTCAACAACATGGCAGCTTTTGCCTTCAAACTTACACAAGTCAGTGGCTATCTTTTGCCAAGGAAATTGTGGCAATGCCTTTAACATTAGAGGTTCATGCCTCTTTGATGGTTTTTACATAATACAGAACTAACACTTTAACGCACAGTTGACAATGTTATGGCTGATAACAGGTCATCGTACAGATATTTTGTCTGTTTTACTGTATTTGGTGAGACTGTCCCTGGAATTCAAGAAGCTCGGTGCATGGACAGTTTTAGCCTTGCGCCGAGCTTCCTCACTACAGATGGTGCAGTAGCCATATGAATATGTATGAGGGCATGCCACCGCACCCTCGACATGCACAGGAAAAATGTGCGAATGCAGAGGATGTGTACAAGTGCTCTACAGAGGCATAAACAAGCCCCGACAGTTGCAAAACCTACTATGCCTTCTAGTAGAGTCCGCCTCTAATAGTAAGTCAGCAATTCAGTGTCTGTGGATACCGAAATGTACGCTAAGCATACAACAGTGTGCACAAACAGTGATATAAAAATCAAAGTAGTAAACATACAAGCACATAGTGGAATGTTGAGCCCTGTCCCTAGAACTTTCGCAATTAGATTCCCCGTGTCCCAATTATACATTTGAATTGCTGCAATATCAAAGGTGGAAGCAAAGCGCAGCATGTTTGCGTGTCACTGCCCTCCGCCAAGCGTATTGTACACATCAAATTCAGTCAAATAGAGAAAAACATGCGGAATCAACGTAAATGTCAATAGTGTAGTGTTTAGAGCATCCACCTAACGAACAGGCATTCATGGTTCGAGCCCATCAATAGCACATACAATTTTCCATGTGGAATGCATGTCGTTTTGCTGTAAAACCAACATAAGAGTATCTCATGAGATATTTCATTTAAATATCATTCAAGCAAAGTGGCACTGTCATAATGAATAAGGCACTAG